>NC_065901.1:909090-1212121 GCF_905147045.1 Nymphalis io | reverse complement strand
ACGTCAACTGGCCCGTCATATGCTTCATTTTGAAGAAGACAGTTAAAGGAAACCTGCACGTGTTAGATTAAATTTTGTCACATATGTATCCATTATAGCCCATTTGTCAGTTGATCTTCAACAAAATTGAATCCTAAAAATAATTCAGAGATATTTGCCAATAATAAATACGGTAAATTATAGGTTTAATTCGAAGCGTGACGTGACGTGACGCGTTCTATAACAGTCGAGTGACTGTTATAGAACCGCTTAGTATTTTTATGAAAAATACACAAAGTTTTAAATGTTAAATAAATATAGTGCTATATATATACATGCAATATCGTTTAATGGAGATTGCTGATGTATTATTATTATAAACGAGCACATCGACAAAGTAAATAAAGGCATTTCACATTACATTACTGATCAGGTTTGGTCAGGTCATTACCTTGTAAAGTCATCTATTACTCGCTCGAGGCAAATCATTTCATTGGTCGGAATACCAATTCTGGAACAATATTATAATAGAATATGTTGCTGCAATGTGTAGTGCCTTTATGATACATCGTTTCACTAAATATTTAAGCCTAACTCGAGGCATATTTAACCTTTATACTAGATACGCGATATTAACGAAACTTGCTATCTAAATCTTTATAGAATTATAAATATCAATTTTTTGAACACAATTATAATAAAACTTTACTTAGATTTTAAAATTGTTATTGACTTGGTTTTTTGGAATGAAAATACAAAAGTAAACGACTTTCAAATAGAAGAATGAACACTAAGAGACATTTACATATACGCAATTTTAATATTACATAACTTATCACGAAATGTCAATAAGTATCACATGAAGACCATAACACGATATATATATCTTCAATCATCAAAGCTAAAATTAATAATAACATTTTTGAAACAGATACAAATTCAAACAAATTAAAGCCACTTTTCAAAACACAATGCGTCAAGAAACGGTAAAATCCTTAAAGCATTCGACAAAGGGTCTGAATTAAGGCTACAAGTACATAATTAAGCGAAAACCAAAATGACTCATTACGGTGGCTTCTCTTTATGTAAATTGATCCAGCTTAGCGGCCAAACAATTTGGCTTCGTTACTAGTACGAGCACTTTGTACATGTAAATATTCGATCATTTTAGAATGTGACCCATACCTACCGTAAGGCTAAACATATATCACGTCATAATGAAATCATTTTAACGTTCAATTAAAAATCTTGTACAAAGTTACTATCTCAATGATACTTGATACCGTAATGTATACTAATAATATAAAAATAAAAATAACTGTGTCTGTCTGTTACGCTTTCACGGCTTAAGGCCACAGAGCCGAATTTGATAAATATGATAAGAAGAAATCTTGAACCCAAGGAAGGACATTGACTTTTTATAGCAGTGAAACTCATATTAGCTGTGAAGGAAATTATCGTGATATAGCCTGCATGTAACGGATGAAAATCTGCCACACGTGTAATCACAACCTCGTGGAACAAGCTCTAAATCTTGCTCATAATAAATAGTGATACATTAATAGCTGTTAATTTCTACTTCAGGGGAACATTTTCCTCACAGAAAACATATATGATTGAATTGAGATGAAGTTTTATATATATAAACTGTTATTCATGTCTGTCTTAATCCTAATACACTAATCTACTGAGGCGTGCAGTTTCCAGTAAAAATATTCAAATTGTTTTTCTTGCCAACTACTTTTAATTTCAGTTCGAATCGCTCCAATCGTCAAAATCAAATCGCTAAAAAGCCGAGATGGCCTAGTGGTTAGAACACGTGAATCTTAACCGATGACCGTGGGTTCAAACCCGGGTAAGCACCACTGAATTTTCATGTGCTTAATTTGTGATTAAAATTCATCTCGTGCTTGACGGTGAAGGAAAACATCGTGAGGAAACCTGCATGTGTCTAATTTCATTGAAATTATGTCACATGTGTATTCTACCAACCCGCATTGGAGCAGCGTGGTGGAATAAGCTCCAAACCTTCTCCTCAAAAGGGAGAGGAGGCCTTAGCCCAGCAGTGGGACATTAACAGGCTGTTACTGTTACTAGAATCGCTGCCGCAAAACGTCCTCAAAACAATCTCTTGAAAAGCTTTTAAATATAAACAATACCTAAAGTTACTAACTTATATATACAAGAGGAACATAGGAACATGCCATTATATATTGCTAATATATCAATCATTTCAGTGTATAACTAAAACCACTAATCTGGATAATCCATGGGATGATGAGATGGTACGAGTACAATGTGAATGATTGCACCAAATACATGGCAAACATGTTTTTTTTTTTTTTTTTATAGTAAAGGAAGGCGGACGAGCATATGGGCCACCTGATGGTAAGTGGTCACCAACGCTCTTAGACATTGGCATTGTAAGAAATGTCAACCATCGCATACATATCCAATGCGCCACCAACCTTGGGAACTAAGATTTTATGTCCCTTGTGCCTGTAATTACACTGGCTCACTCACCCTTCAAACCGGAACACAACAATATCAAGTATTGCTGTTTTGCGGTAGAATATCTGATGAGTGGGTGGTACCTACCTATGTCACAAGTTGGAAGCTGTCTTTCCATTTTGCAGTCATTAATAATTATGATCCAACGCAATCTCAAAACATACTAGCTTCCTGACGCAATCTTTGAACTTAGGACCTTAGCCAATATACTTAGAGGCATTTATTATAAACATATATATTTTTTATTATATGTATTTAGTTTACCTACTTACATTACTAAATTACGATAAGCCTTGTAGTTCATGATTCTTAAAGTAAATATTACTTTATAACATATTTATGATGTACAATAAGCGTTGTATTAATTGAGGGTTAAGAGCCTTGTGGCCTGAGGTAAAGGTTCTACCTTTTTTAGGCACCGGTCTCCTAAGATTTGATAATGTTAAATACATTATTGTTTAATAAAAGCTTGTAATATAATGGGGAAATAAATTTATTCATGTATTTTATTCGTCAAAATTATTCATTGCAAGTCATGGCAACAAGCTTAAACAATATAATTAACGTTGCTTGTTTCTTTTTAATAATTTAAATTAAATCTCATTCATAATATGACAAAGGTTTTAATAATGCCAGCGAAATTAATTAAAATAAAATTAATTACAATTAAAGCAGATACATATGACATTCATTAATTGATAATAATTAATTAAATTACAGCTTCGTTGCTTTAATGAAGTTATTGAGTTTTTCTATCTAGATTTAATTAAAGTAACAGCCGGGTGTTACGAAATTGGGGGTGACCACTGATGACACCTTGACGGTAAAACCGAACTTTGAGAGTGAGGGAAAAGAAAGTGAACTATTCTAGTCTTTGAGTTTGTCTTAGCCTCAATCGCCTAAATTAGGTTAGGTCGATGCACTACTAAAAAGGTTTGTGCTCGCCCGTTTAGGTAGGTACTCCAGGTACTTCAGGCCATTGACATAATAATCAAATCAATATTTATTTATAATATTGTAATATAGGACGTAACGAATCGTCTACAAATGCAAAAACATGTAAACATTTGTAGACGATTCGTTACGTCTTTGTACAGTTTAAGCTAGCTTTCGATGGCAAGCATTCTCTCTTTATGGAAAACTAGTTTTTGTCTTCTGCTTCGTCCGCGTGTAAAGGCAGGTGTTAGATACCTTATTTCTCTTTCTGTACCATTTTTTTTCATGCAGTGGAAACCTTTCTATACCAACGTTATGATGATCGGTTAAAAGTTAAGACGTTAAACGTAACAAACTCACGTTCGCATTTATAATAATAATTGGTGTACTGAGAAACAGGGAATTAGAACTATGTCATTTTATATTGCCTAATTTTTGTTTTTGTACAAAAAATGAATTACGAAATATATTTTGAACGGGGTTTTTTTACCAAATGAGGCTGCACATTCAGAAAGTTAGCCAGCTAATGTTATGTAGTTAACTTTCTATCATTTATTTAATTCTGCCTTCAGACGACTTGTACGTCAGAGACGAAAAAATATTTCTCATTTGTTGGAAAAATAAAATAAATCAAAAACCGCACGTGTCGTCCTCAATCTCTTTTTGGTTGCGGATAAGGAATATTATTTCAATTAAGCCTGCCGCGGGGCGAAGACGTGTCGGGATTTTGTAAATTTCATTCCAATGTTGCTTGCTTGAAGTGTGTTTAAACACACAAGCAAATACTATTAATTATGGTAAGAATTATATAATAATAATATAGCATGAACGTGCTCGTAAAAGATTAAAGCCTGTAAAATTTCCCAATTCGTAGAATAATCTCCAAACCTTCGTCCACAGGAGGGGAAGGAAATACGATTTTCATCCAACATATGCAATTTGCTTGGGGATGTTTTTCTTCGCCGAGATGAATTATAAAACATAAATCATAAAACACGAGAACTCATTGCTCAAAATCTTCTCTTAAAGTTAGATGGCGTAATGGCTATGGTAATAAGTTTTTTTATGTCATAGGTAGGCAGACAAATGAGCTGACGGTAAGTGGTCACTAGCGCCTATAGACATTGGGGCCGTAAGAAATACTAATAATCTCTAAAACCGTAGACATTGGGCATGTAAGAAATATAAGTCATTCCTTACACCGCCAATGCGCCACGAAACTTAGGAACTAAGATATTATGTCACTTGTGCCTGTTGTTACATGGCTCATTCACCCTTCCAACCGCAATACAACATAAAGAGTTGCTGTATGTCGCTAAATAACACATTTACGATATCATTTTAAGTACATTAACATGCTAAGCTTATAAATGAATTAAAAGTTATAGCATTTCCATCAAAAAACCACATTTACAAAAAACAACAATATTATTATTAAAACCAGCTTAAATCAACAAGTGGAAAAAAAATCAAATTTTGTAGAACAATTCGAGGCTCAAAACCACAGACCACTTGTCAAATAAAACCCGAACTCCCTGCCCCAACTGTTGAACGAAAACTACCGTCGGATGACATTGAAGTCGTGACAGCCTTATTTCAATATACGAGTTTGGACTTACGAATAGTGTTCGAAGCGCTGCGACTAATGTTCGAATGTCCAAGTCGAAGTTGTAACGGCAAGTCGTCGGGTAACATGATTTCAACGCACCGAACGTCGAATAGTAACTTCATCTCGTGGATGGTGACGTTTGTTGAATATTGCACGCGAGACTAGTTATTCGTACGCTCAGTTTATCCACTACTGAGCTTACAGAATCGCTCGGGTAGCTAAGTTACGCTACGGATTATATTACAAAGCAGACGTTAAACATTGAATATTTATGATATGATATGAAAGGAAGCTAAATTTTAGTCTCCACTATAAGCGTCAGAACCAAGTTAGCCTAGAGGATATAAAACTCAGAGATTTCTTCTGAACCAAAAATTGCAGTCAAAACTGGGTAAGTTTATTTATAGTACAGACTAATTACCCGACTGCAAAAAAATTAACAAAATTATGTCGACACATATTTTTATTCGATCGATTGCCCGAATATGAGTAGATTGAATTGGATCATACTTTTTTTTATTGAGGTAGGCCTTTAGCAATATACACTACCTTAATTAAATACATTGTGATTGTTTCTTTTAAGTAATTTACCTGCTTTTAAAAAACATTATGGACAGGCTAACGAATACAAGCTCACCATATGAATCCAGAATCCCACTTAAATAACAGAAATAAACACCGAAGGCACAAGGAAAAAATAGGTAATTGTCATTTCACGCTTTTACCTTACTTAGAGCAGATACAATTGCCAATGAGTTAACTTAATTAACAAGCGAATTTAATATACGCTAATAACACTTAGATTATCTCTTCTATACCTAAAAATGTGAAATAAAAAAGATACGATTTTAAAAATATAAAAATTTGCACTAAAGAGTGAAACTTATACGTGATAATAGGTTTTTAGTTAATAGGTTTTTTTTTAATTAATATCACTTTTTAACCGTTAAAAAAAATCAAATATATTTTGTTATTAACATACCAACTATGCTTAATTCGAAATTCATAGATTCCACAAATATATAATGCAATTTATTATAATCAATTTCGAAAGCATTCAAAACGGATCAAATGAATCAAAAAACGTTTTTCATTTTTATATAAGAATTTACTAAATATTTTAACTAGGATTGTTAAATAACAATAGTTGAGATCGACGCGGCAGACGTGTGATCAGTATCGCTAATAAAAATATTGTGCATTCTGCTATCAGAAGTAAATGAACACGATAAATAAACGAATAATAAGAACTTTAAAATGAAATGCATAAATGCTGTTGATGGTATGAGTATTTATTTATTTTGTAATGAGGCAATACCGTGACCAATATTAAAGAATATTTTGTGACAGTTTATCGTTAATGCTCTGTTCGTTGAGCGAGACTCACGTTTCAATTTTATTAAGGAAAATAATAATCATAATCAACAGCCAATCATTGTTCACTGCTGAACATAGACCTCTCCCAAGGTACGCCAAAGCTCCCGGTCCTCCGCTTTTCGCATCCAGTCGGTAATAAATAAATATACTTATAAATAATTCCTAGATAGAATTATTCTGCAATTTACAATTCATATTTTGTTGCAGTATTCTATTCTATAATATATTTATATATATGTATATATATTAATTTATGAGTACATTATCTTGCTCGTAACTTGTGAAACTTCTACATCTATGTCGTCACTAGACGAGGCGCTCTTTTGTGACATTATGTATTATTTTATTTGTTTAGTGTTATTTTTCTATCTTAGATTGCAATAAACTGTATTATTATTATGCAGTATGCTGTGAATTACTTGATAGTAGGGCTTTTTACTCCTCCAAGTGCCATACATATTCTACCGTACCGTAACAGCCTGTGAAAGTCCCACGATTGGGCTAAAGGCCTCCTCTCCTCTTTTTGAGGATTAGTTTTGGAGCTTATTCCACCACGCTGCTCCAATGCGGGTTGGTGGAATACCTATGTGGCAGAATTTCAGTGAAATTAGACACATGCAGGTTTCCTCACGATGTTTTCCTTCACCGTGAAGCACGAGATGAATTATAATCACAAATTAAGCACATGAAAACTCAGTGGTGCTTGCCCGGGTTAGAACCCACGATCATCGGTTAAGATTCACGCGTTCTTACCACTGTGCCATATAGGTTATTAGAATATGATTTGACAAAATCATATTCTACCGCCAAACAGTAATTCTTTGTACGGTTGATTCATGTCAGGGACATAATATTTCAGTACCCATGTGTGGTGCCGCATTCATGATGTAAGGAATGGTAAATTTTTCAGCGCCAATGACTAAGAGCTTGACGAGCCGGTTGGCGTGGTTGGTAGATACTTGCCTTTTCACGCCGAAGGTTGTGGGTTCGATTCCCACCCAGGACAGACATTTGTGTGCATGAACATGTCTGTTTGTCCTGAGTCTGGGTGTAATTTTCTATATAATTATGTATTTACAAAAGAAAAGTAGTATATGTAGTATATCTGTTGTCTGGTTCCCATAGGACAAGCTTTGTACAAGCTTAATTTGGGATCACATGGCCGTGTGTGAAAAATGTCCCAGGATATTGTTCCAGGATTGTCCCAGAGCTATGGTGACTTACCATCATATGGACAGTTTGACTGTCCGCCTATAATTCTAACAAATCTGTAGAATATGATAACCTCGTCTCGAACTGAACTTCAATACAAACTTGCAATTACGAAAGAGACTGTCTGATTAGAAGTTTGTAAACGGGTTTAGCACTCAGTGCGCAGATACGGAACTTCGAACTCTCAACAACGATTTAGCTCTGAAACGCTTTCGATATTGACTTGCTGAATATTCAAACCAAACAATATATTCAATGGCTTCAACACTATTTAACGTATTAATACTTTCATAATTTACGTGTTCACAAAGAATCTGATATATTTTCTTGATTAACACACGAATTAATAATCTATGGAACATTGATTTAAAGTAAACTCATATACATAGATATTATACTATATACACCTAATAAACATTCCACTTTTGCAAAATGTAAAATAAACAATTAAATATGTTAATCGTTCTCAAATTTTTTATTATAGTTTTATAGGTTCCGTACACACAGGGAACCCTATTACGAAGCCCTAACTCGACGTATGTTTGTATCTCTATAAGAGTAACTAGCACTTTTATTTAACACTAAATTATTTACCAAAAATTAAGAATTTTCATACAAACTTGCATCCCCTTAACCTTCCCCCCCCCCCCACCTTGGTGATTAAATTTTCAATAATTCTTCCTTAGTTCTAACGTACTGTGTAAAAGGAATTTTATATACTTACTCGTATATATACGATAGCTAGTTAACACTTCTAACAAGGGCCGACAAGAAACTCGGTAGTTACTATTTTACTCTATTTCAATTACTTGGATATGTTTATAAAATACAATTAAAATTATTATGTATCCTACGTAAAAATTAACGCACACGAACTCTACGCCTTCTAATCATCAATACAATCTTTTATCGACTAATTGGACTTAATATTAATTTCCAAGAGAGTTTTTATTAATAGATAATGTTAATAATAATAGTTACAATAAATCATTGAAAACTCAAAAGTTGTATGGAACTCATCTAACTCACTGTTTTAATAAAACGCGTTCGAACTAACTCGAATAATAAAATGAACAACAAACGAAGTTTAATATACATACTAAACAGACTTAGTAATATAAGTATAAAGCGAGAAACTGCAAGAACTGCGTAAACATAGCCTAAGGCTAGCGTGAGAGAATCGTGTATAGGAAAACAAATGAATAAGGATAAAATTATAGCAATCAGAACGGTAGACTTAATTAACGAACGAAAAATAAAGTATAATCAGAACAAAATAAAAAAAAACACTCGAGTACTCGAAAGAAGTAAATTTGATAATAATTGACGATATATAATTGTGTAGTGGAACCATTGCGAATTGGTAATTAAAATAAAAACAAACATCAAAAAAACTAAATTACGAAACGGACTAAATAAGGCAAAACATTTGTATAATTTCGCAGCCAAAAGTAGGTATAGAGCTAATGAGAGCTCGCAACTTTCAGCTGGTATTAATTAAAAATAACCGCAACTCCTCGCTCCTTGCTAATGGGAATCTGTCCGAAGGGATACGAAACTGTATCGCGAAAATGCGAATGCTAAGCTTGAAGATGTTCACTATTATTACTTTACTGCAGCGGTTGATATTCTCTAAGTGCTGAAACATTTCGGCGATCTGATACAGAGAGAATTAAAATCCAAAATGTTCACACGTTATTACGATGATATAACATCACCGTACGCTCGAAATGTATAATTTAACAGATTTTTTTTTAAACCGGCGACTTTTTATGTATATTTTAGATTATTTCTTGTAATCACGTTCTCATCTTGTAGCTTAGCTCTTGTTAGTTGCATGCACAAGTGTCTACGGACGATAAAAAGCTTTAATAATATATAAAAAAGAAAGAAAGAAACGTTTTTATTGCCACACACTATTTAAATATAATTTTGTATGGAAAATGGATGTTGATTATAACTGTAATGAGTAAGTTCTAATTATCTCAATGCTGTTTGAATATCTCTTAGTGACAGTTATATGCCGTAGGCTTAAAAGAAAATAATATTTGGAATACTGTCTTAAAAAAAACTATGAAGTAGATGAAATTAAAAAAAAAACAAGAACTGGCTTTCAAATCAAAGGTATTTTTTTACGGATTCATCTATTCGAACGAACCTCGCTTTAATTAGTTGGATGGCTTCTCACAAAAACAGGATTTTTTTATGCAAAGCAATAAGAATAATTACCGTCTCCTTTGTGACCGAACAGAAAGGTCGTAATTCAATGTTATTGGCTAAACCTATTTCTCGTTACGTTCGCAAACAAGAAATAATTCTAAAAAACATTGTCCATATATGAAATTGCATCCATTACACTAGTTAGTCGATAAAATGAAACTAACCTGATGAAATAAAATTCACCCATGCGTATATGTATATACGTATATGTATATACGCATGGGTGCAATCTTTCAAAGAGATACTGAAAACTGACACAATCTCACTGACACTCTTATCGATTAATCGATACAACTACATGAAACGAGTACAAACATGATAGTAATCGAGACAGGGAGCGATGTTCGACAGCGAAATTACGACTTAAAGTGTAAAAAGAGAAGTGTCTAGGGGTGTCGGATGAATCCGCAAATTTTAAATCAAAATGTTGGCGTATATTCTCCGAGCAAACTTTTAATTGCGGTTGCAGTTATACAGTTCGTGTCTGTGTGAAAATCATGTTTGACTTTAATGAATTCGGCACCGAAAATTTTGGTCGGTATTCGTAAATTTGTATCTAATATCTGTCATAAGCAGAGCAAATAAACAGTGAAATTGAAGGATAACAGCGTCCGGCATTTAAGTGGCGCTGGGAGTTGGAATAACTCACGGTACGTTGCTGCGCTCTGATAAAACGACTGACGCAGAAACGTCTGTAACGAGCTTTTATAATTAATACAGGCTAAGATATATTTTTCGCTACAAAATATTTACTCTTTTTATTTTACTTTTTATATACAGTATCATATGATAGCTTCATGTTATGTTTAATCTATTTATATATATATATATATAGACTAGCTGACTAACAGACTACTTAAAGGAAACCATCATTTTGTAACTTTGTTTTGTTATAACGACCTCATTGGTCCAACCGATACATTGTAAGGGTTCAGAAGTAGCATAGCAAATATATTCTACTTCATACTTATCAAGTTGACTCGTTAATAGTCTTTCTTATTGAAAAAAAAATAGTATTTATTACATTAAATAATAAACATACGAATACGTAATTATATATATATATATATATATATATATATATATATATATATATATATATATATATATATATATATATATATATATAACATCACTGTCAAGTTTCAATTTGTTATTTATGATATTTATAGTTCCGATATAATTATAGATTTTTTAATTTTTACTACTTCTGCACTCCCCTATAGAGGTCGATCTTTGTAAAACCCCTTCTTAATTTCGATTCAATAAAATGTTGACGGGCCGGTTGGCGTGGTTTGTGGATTTGGCCTTTCACACCGAATGTTGTGAGTTCGATTCCTACCCAGGACAGACAATTGTGTGCATCAACTTATCTATTTGTTCTGAGTCTGGGTGTAATTATCTATATAAGTATGTATTTACAAAAGAAAAGTAGTATATGTAGTATATCAGTTGTCTGGTTTCCATAGTACAAACTCTGCTTAGTTTGGGATTAGATGGCCGTGTGTGAATAATGTCCCAGGACATTATTATTATGTTAATTTCATAAACTTACAAATTGCAAACTAATAGCTGATAATTAGCCTATAAGGACAATTAATTTTACAATGTCATGATATCCACGAGTGATATTTTATTACTCTTAAATTTGATGAAATAAGTTTAATTATTTATAAAGCTCACAATACTGCTACTCAAACATTATTCCACCATCTGAAGAAATATAAGTCATATATTATACGAGCGGAATTCTAAACGGTTGCCTTTCAGTAGAACTGTTTTATAGAAACAACACTAAATCCACAGCAAAACAAAAGCCTAAAATATCAGAGTGATATAGGACATTGACTATAATAATTATAGCATTCAAAGCATACACGCTTTAAAACTGCGAATCACAGTAAGCCGGTTTACAATATTTCACGAGTGAGATTCGAAGTGAGTTCAGCCAGAAGAGCACTACTGGTCAGTCGGATTTCCGCGCAATGCAGTCGCATTCTCACCGAAAATGAATAAAACATAACACGTTGCTAAGGACTTGTCATATACACAGGATATATTCTGAAATATAATGCTGTGTTTGTTTGTATTGTACTGATTAAGAGGTAAAGCTTCTAGAATTTAGCGAAAGATCTTTTTATTTCGTACACTAACTCATTATATAAACTGCCAAACAGTTGTCGAGTTTAAAAATGTAGATAAGCAAGAGCACAAGGGAAACAAAATCTCAGATTCCATGGTTGTCTTTTCGCAAGTAAAAGGAATTTTTAACATTCCTTAAAGTATACTTTAGGTATATGGTCGGTGGTGACGTCCTCCCATCTGGTGGCCAATTTTGCATGACTAATTTCCTATTTAACCAGGTTAAATATCCATTATGTTAAATGTCCTGTTACAATTTTTTTTCCCTTAACATTCTGGAAAGGTCCTAAAGGGTTGAACAGCAAATTCAACATGCCACACAATTCAGACAAGTTTCATTAAAACATTTTTAGGCATACCTTTTTAGAATTCTTCGAATATATGTTTTTTGTAAAGTTTTAAATGTACTGTTTATTAATGGATTGTTATACCTTCTCTGCATATATTTATATAAAGCGATTTTAATGTTTAAATATGTATTATATATAGTAATTAATAATAATATATAATTTATATAATATAATATATAAGCTCTATACCTTCTCCCCAAAAAGGGAGAGGAGGCCTTAGCCCAACAGTGGTACATTCACAGGCTGTTACTATTACTATATATATAATAAAATGTTATTTCCATTTTATGAATTTTTAAACTGAAATCATAAGAATATCAAATTATTAGCAAAAATAAATCAATTTTGATAAAGTAAAAACAAAACACATGATAACGAGGGTACAGGATAGTCTTTGCTTCAAGTATAACGTTCTTAACATTTTCTTTTAGAGCAGTTTTTAATAGTGCACTTATGTTTTTGGAGAGCACTTGATTGTGAAGTACCTTCACTGGGCACCGATCACATTAATAAAATATATATGTATATGAAAATAAGTGTTAAAATCAAACACTTATTTTCACTTAAGTGATCATAGACTATTGATATTGAGATATACATACGTCTGACCACATAGTCACCGGTACATACGAAGGTATTCAGTTTCGTATTCAATGCATAAGTTCTGACATCAAATGCCATTCAGCTAACCGTGTAATGATCCAATCACGTGTCAGCGTTAACAATGTACATGAGTAATGCGCTTAGAAAATATATATAGTTTATTACAGTATATGAAAATTATCTGGGAACTGTACGTATGATCTTGTGTTTTTGGAATTTAATTTTCCTATTTAAGCAGAGCTTGTATTATGGAAACCAGACAACTGATATACTACATATACGACTCTTCTTGTATAAATACATACTTATATAGATAATTACACCCAGACTCAGGACAAACAGACATGTCCATGCACACAAATGTCTGTCCTAAGTGGGAATCCAACCCACAACCTTCGGCGTAAAAGGCAAGTATCTACCAACCACGACAACCGGCCCGTCAAAATAATCAGCACGCAGCTCTTCTACAACTTGGATAAAACATGTGACGATTATTGTGTCCTGACCGATTTCGTCCACGACGGTTATTCATTATCAAGGGAGACTAACAAACTGCGCAGGACATATTATAGTGCACAAGTGTTGCCCACACAGATGCCCTTTCTATTGCCTCACTCGAATTTGATGGGACGGTACATCCGAAACGCCCGGAACTTCCAGCGCAGGACCAACAACTTTACGTTATTTTCGAGGCATGAGAGTGCACTTCCAATTATATCTAGCCACTAGACCAAAGAAGCAGTCAGGCAAAGAGTCACAATAGAGAGTGCACCTATCTTAATGCACACAGTTTTACACTGGTCTCATTTAAAAATGGCTGCCATGAGCTACTAGACCAACGAGGTCGCAAGTATAACATATACATCATCAGAATTTCATTAAAATATGCGTGTTCCAGATTATATTTTCCTTCCCTGAGCACGACGTAGTAACTTGTAATGAACTTGCAGATACAAACGTTCTATCCATTGGGTGATCACAGCTTACTTAATGTTGAATATAGTATGTATTATTTAAAACAATCATATTTCATACAAAGGGTAGCGTGAGGATGATACCTTTGCTACCTGCCCCTCCGACGAAGACGCTGGGCAAGATTAATACGCCATAATTCTTTATTCTTATTGGCTTCTGCCAATCCGGGTATGACAGAAGAAGAGATATCAGTTTTAAGTTAAACACCCACTAAAACACTTATAAATAAGAATGTTTAACTTTTATTTTATCTCCACTCTCACCCATATTATTAATAAGTTAATCTCGCAGTCTTATTCCCTTTTTGCAATACAGTAATGATATTTAAATATTTGCTTCTAAATAAACTACATTGCCTCATTTAAAATTGTATTCAAAGTAAGTTGCAAACAATTGTGGTCAGCCAAAAGCGTTCCAGCCAACTTGCCTTCATTATAAAACCGCAAGATAACGACTAACTACCGACTCACTTCCAAATTACAACAGTAATAACATTTAGACAATATGAAACACGTTAAATTTGCAATCAATTTTATTGA
Source organism: Nymphalis io (assembly GCF_905147045.1). Taxonomy (NCBI): domain Eukaryota; kingdom Metazoa; phylum Arthropoda; class Insecta; order Lepidoptera; family Nymphalidae; genus Nymphalis; species Nymphalis io. Next base: position 1,197,668 of record NC_065901.1, on the reverse strand, counting down.
ACACAGTTCAAAGTTTCCTACATAGGAAATATTAGAATGACAGTCATTTTGACGACCAATCATGCGCGACATCCAAGTGCAGGGGTTTGAGTTCGAAATATTTGAGAGTTAAACAATTTGCGTTTCATATAGAGGTTCAGGTTACACTGGTTATCCAGAGACCAATGCATTCCGCATCAATACGGATGCTTTCCCTCGGTCTGTGACATACGAGTATTGCAATTTCCGAGCGCAGCGTCGTTAGCAGGCCCGAGATGGGACGATGTATCAGTCCTATCAGCGTTCATAATGATTTATGTGCAGTGCAATGCTCGCCGAGCGAAAACAATGCGAGAGACAATACATTTTTAAGAGCCATTGGATGTTGCAATTTTGCGCGTTCCTTTTTATGATAACGGGACAGAAATCGAACGTTTCCTTTTGTGGGGTGAAGGGCGATTATCATTTCTCTTTTCCCTTTATTCTGTTATAGAGGTTGTTAGTTTAATCATTAATATTGTATAACGTACTTAAAGGAAATTACTAAAATTACTTATTCCATTATCTGAAAAGACGATTTATAATATTCAGTATATTCTAAGGAACAAAAAGTATTGTTGTAGTTGAATGTCCTCGGGACATGCAAGCTCGAAGATGATAAAGTTCAAACACCATGGTCGTAAACGAGTCCTATTTATTAAACTAATGAAAAAAAAACTACAATTTTAGTGATATTAAAACGATTTTATGTATACATAGCAGAAGATATTGCTTTGACATGAAATAATTATGAAAATGAATAATACTGACTGTTTTCGTACTTCATACTTGAAGCACAACATAATCGCATCGAATCACCAATAATGATTCGATTAGTTTTAACTTAAGTTCTAAACAAATATAATAAAATTACTGATAGTACTACTGAAATTATTAACAAATTCTTGATAATAAATATCACATTTATTTTAAATAGCGTCGTCCATGAATAAGCTGGAGTTATAAAAATGTATAGAGGCATCGACGAATGCTGCGCGAATTTACTTTAAAACTGACTGCATTTTAAAAGGATTAAATTTCTGTTTACTGTGTGTAAAATTCATTGCAAAACATCCAACCGAAAACTTCTGAGGTTCGCTAATAAAATGAACTAAAAGAATTATAGTTGCGACATCCTTTGAATAATACAACTGTCTCACTAAATAACAAACTTACGAATTCTGAAATAGTATAAAGTTAAAGTAACAAGTTAATTACGAAACAACGCTTTGAACTCGCCGCTTTAAATAAAGATGGCGCTAAAAATACTCGCGTCGTCCGACGTATTTAAGTAACGAATAATGTACGAGGGTTATAAGCAGAAAACTTTACGATGTCAGATATTTTAGCTTCGGCCATTATGCGAGACGCTAATCGTAAAATATATGTTAAAGAATGTAACCTTTTCACATTTTATTAGTAATGTAATTGTACCTAAAAACTCGAGAGCTCCATATACGTAATGGTTGCCTGTCTCCGGACACTACTAAAAAGGCGGCAAATAAAAGCAATAGTTGTACAACATTAATTACAGCGACACAAAAGGAGGGAAGTTGCCTTGACAACTTTAGCTTGTCAGAGTACGGGTTCGGACCGCGGGGAGAGATTTTTTCCTTACGTCCGTAGAATACCTGCGAAATAATTCTGGTTAGTCGCAAGTTCCATAATAAGTCGGACGTTAATTCAGTGTTAGCGTTTTCGTTGTTTCAACTACTCGGCTAACGAAGTTCCGTCCAGATAATCTTTGCTTACTTTTTGTCTGGCTATGTATGTTAGGTATAAATACTAGGATTCGTTTTACTTGAGGCTAATATGAAAAGATTAATTACTTCGTTGAGACTTTTGCCTTTAGATGACAAATATTCACATACATTTACCGTGCTATTGATGTATCTTTATATTAAGTTTGATTTTGATTTGCGCGCATGTATATACTTTCAGGTATTTATCAAAGCATATAAGGAATTTGCTTTTCCCTCTAAAAAATAATAGATTGAGCGGGCATTTACAAAATGCCTCGCTTTTTCTTGTAGTGTTATATCTCACAGAGCTCCATATAAGACCCGCCTTAAATATTTAAATATGGACTCACTACGAATTCGTCGAAAACTTTGAAATACGATATGACTTTATTGTATAAAGCAATAAATGTAGATATTCAATACGAGCATATTCATGCATATGTAAATCAGATAGCGGTGTGTGAAAAATGTCCCAGGATATTATTATTATTTAAATATCAGTCGATAATTTGTGTCAATATTATGTACGTCTGTATTACATATGTATATCAGATACACTCTTTCTAAACTATTTGTATATCTCTTTCTTAACTATATGTATATATGTTTGATATATGTTATGTTGATGTACATTATCAAAAAAAAAACAGGATTATATTTTTGCCATCTATGGTTATATTTTTTCTACTTATTATTATTTTCGCTACTTCAGCATAAGCGGTACTTGTTATAAAAGTTATTTTATTTCTTATATACATTATTCTTTTTGTTTTTATATTAATTGTAAATAATTGAAAGTTATTGTGAATTAACTAGTCTAAAATTGCATAATGTGACCTATGGGTTTGTAATGTATAACATAAAAATACATATAATTTTATTGATGCTTCTATAATAGATAAATAAATAAGATGTATCATAGGTCTTACAATAACAGCCTGTTAATGTCCCACTGCTGGGCTAAGGCCTCCTCTCCCTTTTGAGAAGGTTTGGAGCTTATTCCACCACGCTGCTCCAATGCCGGTTTGGTGGAATACACATGTGGCAGAATTTCAATGAAATCAGACACATGCAGGTTTCCTAACGAAGTTTTCCTTCACCGTCAAACACGAGATGAATTATAAACACAAATTAAGCACATGAAAATTCAGTGGTGCTTAGTTAGAAAATTTAGTGGTGCGCGTTTTAACCACTAGGCCATCTCTGCATTTTTAATTATGAATGAAAAACATAGGTCTCAACAAAGACGTAATTAATGTGATTATATATTTTAACGACGATACAGTGTCTATAATAAAAGCGATCCGATTAATAATAGTAAAAGGGATTGATAGTATCATTTTCAATTCGACGGTTAATATCCCCCTACGTTATCTCAAGGGACGTTTCCCAAAATCAGCTTTTCATTAATTGCATGCCAGTCTTATCGCTTTCTACAAACTGTCACTAGGCCTCTAGTCTAAGAGACAGATTCGGCAAAACATCAATACTAAGAAACACTCAGAAAAAAATACAAAAATAATCGAGGTTGTTTGAAATGATTAAACTAAGTTATATTATGAACGCATTTACACAAAGTAAACATCACGAAAAACGGCAATCAAAAATAAATTATACTTGACATCAGTAGCTTGACTAGAATCGATAATCGAACACAAAATTTACATATGCGATCCAAACTACGATCTATATAAATGAGAATTATTAATAATAATGTCCTCCAGACCGATTGTGGCCACGGCGGCCAATCTCAAGAGAGATTAGCCAACTACGCAGGAGATATTATAGAGCATAAATATGTGCGCAAACACAGGTGCACTTTCTATTCCCTAACTCTCATAATCCGATGGGACGGCAATCCGACACGACTGGAAAGAGTTCAGGCGCAGGACCAACGGCTTTACGTGCTTTCTGAGGCACAGGAGTGTACACTTCCAACTTCCAGACTCCAGGCTGCTACTGAGAATTTTCTGACAGAAAAACCCAATAACTTTTTATTGGTCCCGACCTGGGAATTGAACCCAGGACCTCCGGGTCTGCGGCCTTACATCAAGCTACTAGACCAACGAGGCAGTCGTAATAGAGATATACACATGTAATAAAATAAATCGTTCCCAGCTCCTAGTGTACAAGTATGACGCTAGTCTGATACCAGATTAATTTATTAGACGGCGCGGCGTCTCAATGTCTTCCCTGAAAGTGGAAATTGATTTAGTTATTAGTGTCATACTTAACTCTGAAGCCTGTCGTATGCCAGCTTCTCTTTTCCTCATTAAACTGCCTCTACGTTTCCAATAATATTACCTTCACATAAAATAAAAAGCCGAGATGGCCTAGTGGTTTAAACACGTGAATTTAAACCAATGATTGTGGGTTCAAACCCGAGCCAACACCACTGAATTTTCATGTGCTTAATTTGTTTTAATAATTTAACTCGTGCTTGACGGTGAAGGAAAACATAGTGAGGAAACCTGCATGTGTCGAATTTCATTGAAATTCTGCCAGATGTGTATTCTACCAACACGCATTGGAGCAGCGTGGTGGAATAATCTCCAAATCTTCTCCTCAAAAGGGTCTTAGCCCAGCAATGGGACCTTAACAGCCTGTAACTGTAATTTTTTTTTGTTCTTATTTATTGCGGTTTTATAGGTAGTATAGTAATCGCCTCGTTGGTGTAGTGGCTTCTTACTCCAGTTGGTCTACTTGTTTAGACAAACTGTTTTGTTATGTGAATACGAAAGAGAACTATATCGAGAGTTACGCGATCGCAGCGGTTAAATTAATTAAAAAAGTAAATTTGAAGCTTTATATTTATTATAACCTTGTAAAATGAAAATGTTTCACAATTGCTTGTAAGAGCCTACTTGTATTATGATTTTGATTTTAAAGAATTTGATTAAAAAAAAGCACAATTCTGCTTATTCAGATAAATCAGCGGAAATTATATAACACCTGAACTGTCTTTGTTCCCGTCCCGTCACAGACTGCCTAGTGTTTTTTGTTTTAGTAAACTTTGATGTGTTTTTAGATGTTCTATTGTCTGACGATAATGACTTAGCCATTTTTTTGGACACCACTGCTTAAGTTCCAAGGTTACAATTACATTACATTGTTATTTAATTATTTAAACTTTACTGTCACGAACTTGGTACGAAATGCGAATCAAGCCAACTGACCGTTAACTGCTGGTCTATCTTTGTGATAAGTATATATTCACGATGGCAAAAAATAATAATAATAATACAATACACACAGTAAACAGATAAAATTATAAATAAACAAAAGCGCTAAATAGCTATATCTTCTAGGCAACCTTAAAACAGACTAAATTATCTAATGCTGGTGATAAATACAATACATCATACATGTTACATACAATGAAAATTCATGAATAATAAAATAAAACAATTACAATCTAGTCAATTAGTGAGTACAAATACAAAATTTATTTGAACACTCTAAGTCACAGACTCGACACTAAACCTCGAGAGATTTAAAACATACGTCAAATTGGGCACGTATGTTTTTGTGGGTTCTAAGTGCTCGCTACAAAAGAATTTTCGCACGAATTCGTCGAGGAAATGGATTAAATATGTCACGAGTGAAGCGACGGGAAGCCGCGAGGACGTACACAGAGCCGCAGTCAGTACAAACTCTGTGATATACCTATTAGTTAGGTTTGACATTTCATTTTTTAAAACTATATTATACAGACATAAGTGTAAAATATAGAATATCGTTGGTTTCACTTACAAGTTAATCCTTGCAAAATAAGCTGATTATCAAAATTTTATTTTTGAAAAAATAAACGTACGTTTGTCCAGTTTATTGATAACAAGTAAATTTGTTGATTTTTCTGTTATGTTAACACTCTATTGAATCTCTACAACACTTACAAATCTAGCATTACACTTGAACTAAGAAACATAGTCATAAAGTTACGGGTAATCAGCGATGAAATCAATTTGACTGTGTTCAATCTGAATACAATCCGTACAAAATATATTCCTGTCCATGGAACGGTAATACAAACTCAATTCATAATAAACAGTTTAAATAAAAATAAGCAAATTATAGACGGGATATTACTGGGCACATAATATAATCAATGAGTTTACGAATCGCATGCCCGTTAAGCTCCCAGTCGGCATGATTTTTTCGACATCTTCAACAATCATCGTCGTATTTCAGCCAATTTACACAAAACCACAATGAATAATACCTAAACCTTCATGAATCACTCTGACCATTGGTGAAAACCGTATAAAAATCCATTCGGTAGTTTTTGATTTTATCGCGTTCAGAAAGGGGGGTCTTTTATAATATATAGTGATGCTTATACGAATAAAGTCATTTTTACTTATCTCAAGTTCTAACCAACTACCCAGAATCTGCCTCCGTGCCTGGACACAGATTTATGTACAAATATAAGTGAACAGAGAAATCAGCTGCAACTAAAGCTTTATATATTTCCTGAACCACAATAGTGTAACTTCTTAACCCAAGAAAATCTCAAAATTTTTTACTACTCCGACTGGAGAATTATATCCAGAGCCTCTGAATATCTGCAGCCTAGCTGAGGACGATTTAGAACATATGAAACCTAAGCCGTAAAGATCATCCAAGCACGTCGTATATTCGAATGTATCTGAGAAAGCGTCACGTCTCATGTGAACACATGATACGTACAAACAAACTTAACGCGTTTATTACGACATAGAATAGATTGTATCTTAATTATCATGGAGACTAAAGCGACCTTATTTCGAAAGCGACACACATTCTCTTTTGCTTGGACGTGAAACAGCTTAATATTTATCTTTGTTCCATAAATGGGTTAGGGAATGTAATTAAAAAGGACCCAGGACCTTTGAGCAGGCGCTCCGCGAAGTTACAAGGTGCAAGTTAATGTCCCTCCGCCGACCACGTGATAAGGGTTAGAGTACACTTTTCAGACGCTCGATCGCAGAATATTTACAACCTACGAGCATGTTCAAAGTATTGATTCGTATGGAGGTGTCAGGATTTGGTATTAATGGAACTTATTTGCAGTATGTTTATTGGCAAAAAAATATCAATCTAGGTTTTTTTATAATTCAGAACTTTATAAACAGATGCAAAACTGGAGGCTATTATCGGTGTCATTTATTCCAAATTGTCAACGTCACCTAATACGCAATTTACATAAAATATAATTAACCCAATCTTATGTTGATATCTCGCTTTACGATATTGACTAAGGCAAAAATATTCCAGTCAGTCTTGTGAATACTGCCTAAATTTCTATACACGGTCGTGTGTGCCCGGCACAAACGGTTAACGCTCTGTTTGTCCCCATGACCCTCTTTTCGTCATTCTATTTTTGAAATTGAACCAACTTTTCAATTTTACATTTCACTACGTCACATGGTTGTTATTTAAAAAGGAAAAGGAACAAAAGCTAACAGCGCGGCTTTATTCACCTTTATCGTTATTTAAAATTCGAATTTCGAATGTAAATTGCGTTTTGTTTCGATCCTTGTTGATATTCTGTAAAAAACAAACTCGAAACTCAATATAAAAACACGATTGTGAAATGTCCCATCCGGTAAAATAATTACAACATTATTGTTTTAAGATCGTAAAAAATGTAAATCGATTTACAAAATTCTACAATCGAGTCAAATATCTTGTGTCAATTTATTATCCCACAGATTAAAAAGTTTGGTTGAATTAGTGCGAAAACTTTTAATTTTCGTTGACGTTGATGTGTTTAATAGAGGAAATGTAGTTCGTAGTATGTTAAAATAACACAGAGTTTCGCGTATAATATATATGTACGTAATGTTTGTCGTATATAATATACTCGATGGGAGTGTGTAATAAATCTATCTACATGATGACAACTCAGTATAAATTTGTCACGAGCCAAGCCTCATACAAACCTGAGAGTAGCTTCAACTACTATGCGATCATTATGAAAAAAATACAAAAATATATTATTATAAAATAAACATGAAAATTTACACAACTGAAGCTGAAAATGTTTTTATTCAAGCAAATTAAAGTAGGAAACGTTAAAATATCTGCAAAATCTTATTAATTATTTTGAAAAAAAAAAAACATACTGCAACTGCCAAACAAAAACGCAAACACCTGTATGGATGTGTGCGTTTTGCACGTACATAAACACTATATTTTTCATAAACTAGACACTAAAGTGTCATGAAAACGAAGCGGCAACATCGTGCAAAGTTTATGAGATTTGTTGATGTTGCCGCTGCATAAATCTCTTTGGATAGCGAGTTGTGACCATAGTTTTGGCGGCCGTCCGAACGATTACAAGTTCGCGCGAACACGATGAGCGCTTCCATTCGCCGACAGCGTGACATAATATGTTACATAAATTTTATATTTACCATTAAACGCATTAAAAAATCCACAAATCATATATACATTTTGTATTCTAGCTTTGATGTATCATTGATTGCATGATTTTATCTTATTTGAGCGATTTCAAAGTAATGTCGTCGATTATTACGCTCAATGATTCGCGTTAATCTTGGAGCGGCATTTATATTTCGATTCTTCCTTCATTTATATTAAGAATCACTAAATAAAAATATTACAATAAAACAATGTAGAAATAAAGCTTCACTTATTATTGTATTCATAATTTTACAACTCATGTTAAACAAAAATTAATAAATTAAGCCCTTTTTAACTTAATTTTTTTTTAATAACCGGTAAAGTTAGTATTCATTAAATTTTATAGCAGGATATATAAACTTGATTACATATAATTGACATATTTATGTATTACAATTGTTATTAATATTAAGCTTTGCCAACCTGTGATAATTTGATAACTTGAAATATAATTTCTTAAAAACTCACCACTCAAATGTATTTGTTTATATGTATGCTTTCATAAATAATATATATTTTTCCCTTGGCTTCATGTAAGGCCGCAGACCCGGAGGTCCTATGTTCAATTCCCAGGTCGTGCCAATGAAAAGTTATTGAATTTTTCTGTCAGAAAATTCTCAGTAGCAGCTCGGAGTCTGGAAGTTGGAAGTGTGTTCACTCCCGTGCCTCGGAAAGCACGTAAATTCATCGGTCTTGCGCCCGAACTCTTTTCGGACGTGTCGGATTGCCGTCCCATCGGATTATGAAAGTTAGGGAATAGACAGTGCACCTGTGTTTGCGCACACACTTGTGCTTTATAATATATCCTGCGTAGTTGGCTAATCTCTCTTGAGATTGGCCGCCGTGGCCGAAATCGGTCTAGAGGACAATATTATTCTTACTTTTATACATAGAAATACAAAACAAATTATTCTAAATTAGGTAATATAATTCAAAAACAATATCGTAAAATATGAAGAACTCTGGCCCACATTCAAGATCATCAGAAATCATTAGCCACTTTAACAAAGAGCTTAACATAAATGAGGTTAAAGTAGTACGTACAGACAGCTGTGGGAACGCGAGTCCAAGTCCGAAGTGAAGACTCTTTATATCCAGACCGCGTATTTTTCTAGACCGCAAATATCAAGGGAAAAGGCTGACGAAATGAGAACTTGTATTTTTATTTACAAGGTGTAAATTAATGTTGTCTATTGTGATAATTATTTTGAGAATTAACTAATTTACTTGTCTTTTCTAACCCGATACAAAAGAAAGAGACAGCAATATTTCTTCTATCAAATTAAATCAGTTTAGAAATTACTTACAACGAAATACATTAAAACATGTGGGCAAACATTGCCTTGCTTTAAATCAAAATATACTTCATTTTAGTAGATACTTAAAAGCACTTATGAATCGTCGTTTTTTAAAAATCATAATGTAAAGCTACCGGTTTACGGTACGGTTGAACCAAGATGGCCCAGAGGTTATAACGCGTGATTCTTAACCGATGATCGCGGGATCAAACCCTAGAAAGCACCACTAAATTTGCTCTTCATGTGCTCAACTTGTGTTTGACATGATAGAGACCATAGCCCAGCAGTGAGACATTCAAAGGTACCAACGGTTTGAAATGTAGATTGTACCGTGAAGAACCGACTCGAAACACACTTATAATTAATATTTCTCATCAATTATATACAGTTAAATTTATGTATCCTATATGAAAATGAATAAATATCACCTCCAAGCACTTATTACCTATACACATATATGTTATCTTGTTATCAATAATGCCATATTTATTTTTTATTTATAATTATTTAAATAAATATAATTGAAGTATATATTCGAAATTTAATTTCAATGTTAATGATTAAGACATTTATATCGTAGGCGGTGAAGTTATAATCGGCTTGTATTGTGTGAAGGCAAGGGAATGTTTGCGTTTGGGTGTGAACTTTTAATGAGGGAGCTCGGCACTAACCAACTTTTAATTATTGCTTCTAACATCCGTTCAAAGATTCGAATTTCGGTACACAAATAGTACATTTAATTAAAATACGAATTTCGAATTGATCTTAGTTTCATTACCTACTAAATCTATCTAAATCCGTAGAGGGGAGAGGGGGCTTGTTAGATAACCTATGGGTGACTGAACCTAACTACAAGCACAAAGGTCATAACATCTTAGCTCACAAGGTGAGTGGCGCATTTGCGATGTAAGGGATTGTTTATATTTCATACAAATCCAAAGTCTATGGGCTGTGATGAACACTTATCATTAAGTGGCTCACATGTCCGTTTGCCTCCTTAATACCATAAAAAAACTTTTAGACTTGTTCTATAAAAAAGTAATCACGGAAATCGTTTCACATACAGTTTTGACATTGAGCAACATACAGAGAAAAAAGTCACATACCATAAAAGATAACATACACAGACACATGTAACCATAAAAGGTCTTAGAAGTACATGATTATCTTTAAATATAGTTTAACATTTGTAAAAGTATTAATATTGTTATATGCCACACACCGTAAATCTCGAAGATGGGAATAAAATATTGGGGTTTTCCGTCGAGCAATACTCAACAGAAGCTCGGAGTTTGGAAGTCGGTCATTTCAGAAATAATGTAAAACTGTTGATCCTGCGGGTTGCATTGAGATATGTTAGAGAGGGACAAAGAGTATACTTGCGTTTACACTTGTGGTTTAACAAGTTTATTTCTTATCAAGAACAAAAGTTCACTTACACGAGAAACTAATTACATAATTTTCTTATATCTACATTATAATTAAATAATGATTACATATATATATATATTTTTTAAATCAAGCTTTGACAGTTTTTTCTTAGTTCAGTTTTAAATTTTAAAAATGATTTTTCATTAAATAGTTCTATGTACAAGCTATTGTAAAATAGTGCCCCATTAAACAATATCGTTCTTGAGCCATAACTTTTTCTCCTAGCTTTTATTAATTGTAATTTATATTTGTTTCGTGTGTAATATGTATGTGATATGCACTTGTGAAAGCATAGCCACTATGGGCGAAACCATTGAGGATGACGTCACATAACCCCTATCTGTCTCGGCTTTAAACGGGTAGAATAAGGGTCCACATAGTTTCTGGGTGTACTTTTTTTTATATGCGCCGGGATGGTAAATGACTCTACTCCACCTGATGGTAAGTGGTAGTAGAGTCCAAACGCGACGACGGCCAGTAAAGTCGGGTAGAATGTTCTGTACTAGCCGTCCCCGCCTCGCCGGCCCGCAAGATGCCTCTTCACGCCTCGTTTGAAGGAACCCGGGTTGTAAGAGGAGGGGAACACGTGAACTGGTAAGGAATTCCATTTTTTGGTAGTGCGACAAAGAAAGGAGTTGCCAAATTTCTTTGTGCGCGATGGAATTGATGTCACAGTTAGGCGGTGACATCGAGAACCAGCTCGCGTGGACTTAAGAAGGAAGGGGGAAGCAGGAATTAGAGAGAATAATTCCTCAGAGCACTCGCCGTGATACAGTCGATAGAAAGCGCTCAGTGCTGCCATCTCGCGAAATAATAACTTATTAGTTATAATAATAATAACGTACGCAGAATAACTTACCAAATTTAATTCATTCAGTTTTATCTTATCTTATAATATTAAACGAGTGATTGTTGTACCTATATAAATTTATTTTGTGTATCTTGGAAATAGTTCTAATGAATAATATAAGTGAAACCGGCCTTTAAATGTCTCACTGTTTGGCTCTCCTTTTTTAGGAGAAGAAACGTAATCCACTACCAAATGTGGGTTGGTATACGATACAAGCAGGTTTCCTCACGATATTTGCCTTCACCGCCGACCGAAAGATGAATAAATAGCAATTAAGCACATGAAAAATCAGTGAAGCTTACCCGGTTTTGAACTAGGTCTTTAATTCACCACGCCATAACTGGTGACATACGGATTTCACGACAATGTTACAATGAACACTTAATTAATTAAATTGTAAAATTTAAAATTCACAAAAAATACTCACTCAAATACTCCGAGTTCTATTAAACACTTTATAACTTACTAAACGCTATAGATCACTGGTTTGATTGCTGCTTAATTTAAACTAGATGCTGACTGCTGTGCGGTTACATCCTCATTATATTTGGATTATACGCGTTCGTTTGATATGCATTATGATTATTGAGTTATTAGCCCACAGCTGGTCATTACTTGACAATTATTATAGCTACTCAACCCGTTAAAATTCTGTGTTTCTGCAATAAAACTTAAACTTACGTAAATATACACTAATATTTACTATAAATATAGAATTATTAAAAACTATTTTCTAAACGTTTGTTTTGAAATTAATTTCAAACAAGTCGACTATTTATCATAATATGAAACATTATCATTATGATTTCACTTAGGAAAAAAAAACATCATTGTCTATGCTATAGATGATTCGAGAATTGAATGCTATTCAAAAACATTTGATTAATGTTATTTATAGAACTATAAACATTCTCTTCAATCAAATTGATCGAAACAAACCAGTCACTATACACCAAACATCAATCATTTTTCTGATACAATTATGACAGAGTAAATTAAAAAAGGTAGCTTACAAACATATATATACTCAGTAATTATATACGCATTATTTAGCAGACTATAGTAAGGAAATATGCCTTAACAGTACACGACAACGGTAGCGAGTTAAAAGTAGCAGGTTCGTTCTAGACTCTCTTTTGCCTGAGACCCCTCTTATGTGTGCCTCCTGGCCATATGCCAAACTAATCCCACTAATAACATGCAGAACCCTTTATTTTCGTTATAAAACGATAATTCAATAGTGTGGTTTTGTTTTGTTTGCGCTCGCGCTCGCTTGTCTGAACCGCATTTAAGAATACCCTATATCCCTTTCTGTACTCGTGACAAGGTATATAAAATTGTACGACAATCGATTGAGTATTTAAGTGGGTGTAACAAACAAACACAAATTCACATTTATAATAAATATCCTGGAACGTTATTCACACACGGCCATCTGATCCCAAATTAAGTTTGTATAAAGCTTGTGCTATGGAAACCAGACAACTGATATACTACATATACTATTTTTCTTTTGTAAATACATACTCATATAGATAATTACACCCAGACTTAGCACAAACAGACATGTTCATGCACACAAATATCTGTCCTGGGTGGGAATCGAACCCACAACCTTCGGCATGAAAGACAATTATCGCCCAACCACACTAAGCGGCCCGTCAATAATAATAGAATTAATACGATTTATAGTAATAAAAATCTTTGCGTGTCGCGTGACAGCCGCTAGACCACACAAGTCGATCGATTATAGAGTGTCGACCGCACAACGAAGTTCGCGTGATAAACACAACCAGCCCATATTTCATTTCGCCTGTCATTAATCTTGTCTAGAGCCAAAATTGAATCTACTGTTTGTTCACGTCGATATAATACATTGAACAATTTTAATACTTTCGATTAAAAAAAAAAAGTCGAGATGGCCTGGTGGTTAGAATGCGAGATTCTTAACCGATGATCGTGGGTTCAAACCCGGGCAAGCACCACTGAATTTTCATGTGCATAATGTGTGTTTATAATTCATCTCGTGCTTGACGGTGAAGGAAAACATCGTGAGGAAACCTGCATGTGTTAAATTTCACTGTAATTCTGCCATATGTGTATTCCACCAACCCGCATTGGAGCAGCGTGGTGGAATCAACCAAACCTTCTCCCCAAAAAAGGAGAGGAGGCCCTTAGCCCAGTAGTGGGACATTCACAGGCTGTTACTGTACTGTTCTCGGTATCTGTACATTACACATTATCTCGAAAAATTACAATTCCAAAGTGCTTGTTAGAGCCTTTTTGATATATCTTATATTTTAATATATATATAAAATAATAATTTAATCAACAAAATGGTTAATTGATAGAAATTTAGTTCAATGTTAATTAATAGATTTCATTATCAGTAATAAAATATATTTTTTTTTTTTTTTTTTTTTAGAATAGGAAGGCGGACGAGCATATGGGCCACCTGATGGTAAGTGATCACCAACGCTCTTAGACATTGGCATTGTAAGAAATGTCAACCATCGCTTACATATCCAATGCGCCACCAACCTTGGGAACTAAGATTTTATGTCCCTTGTGCCTGTAATTACACTGGCTCACTCACCCTTCAAACCGGAACACAACAATATCAAGTATTGCTGTTTTGCGGTAGAATATCTGATGAGTGGGTGGTACCTACCCAGACGAGCTTGCACAAAGCCCTACCACCAGTATAATATAATATCAACCACGCTACTATAAAATCAATATATAAATATTGAAGTTGTGGCTTTGTGTAGTTGACCTAAAATGTTTGATTGAGTGCTGATTCAAATAAAATCATCTCAATCAAAATCTCTATTTCTCTCAGTGCGCGGTTCCGTAAGCGCGATCTACCATCTCTAATTAATTACACTTACATGATCGCATGGAAAATAATTCCCAAAAATGTGTGACGTCAAGCAGGCGATCAGATGTGAGCAACTCCAAATCTAGTACACGCAGTACACGCTGCGTCGACCGCATATAAATGGAACAATCGCGAGCAAATGATTACATTGTTTATAGCTCATTTAAACCGTTGGTAAAACCTATGATGGACTAGTTATATCGAGAACGGAGAGTAACTAAAAACTTATACATATAAACCCACATATATTTATATTATCAATTCTTCGAATATAAAATAATTATCAAAAGGGTAGTAACAAAACATAAGCGAGCGGGCGAGTAAATGGGTCCCCCGTACTGCCCTCAACGGAGATAACGATATGAGCTGGACTCGAGGAGGATAGGTATCGTATTGAGAGTAGATAGGTAGTCACTAAGTAGTAGGCCAACCTATTTTTTTAGATTATGCTGGTGGTATGGCTTTGTGCAAGTTCGTCTGGGTAGGTACCACCCACTCATCAGATATTCTACAGCAAAACAGCAGTACTTGGTATTGTTGTGTTCCGGTTTGAAGGGTGAGGGAGCCAATGTAATCACAGGCGCAAGGTGCATAACATCTTAGTTCCCAAGGTTGGTGGCGCATTGGCATTGTAAGCGATGGTTAACATCTCTTACAATGCCAATGTCTCTGCGCGTTGGCGACCACTTACCATCAGGTAGCCCATTTGCTCGTCCACCAACCTATTCTATTAAAAAAAAAAGATATCTATGTAAGTGTAAGTAAACTTATTAACTGATGAGTAAACTATCCTGTTCCATTCTGTACTGTCTAATTGAGAATATTTTTATCAATTAATCTCCGTATTGTACAATTTTGTTATGCTTCAAAGTATTAAATAAATAAATGAATATGAATGTTTAATAACTGCATAGCTCCGTAATTAAGAATCTTGATGAAGTCTGGAAAAACCGCAGACGCCATTATATACGTAGAACGTAACACATAAACACACTACTAAACGTTTAAAATGCATAACTTATTTCATTACGAAGCAAACGACATAACTACAAGTTCCTCAAAACTTCATCATGAAGTTGGCTCGAATTTGCTACACACACACACATACACAGAACACATTAAAAGTAGATTTGTATTTGCTGAACTAACAGCACCAACAACTTAAGTATTTATTTGATTTTAATTCATCTCGAATGAATTAAATGGCCTGAGAGGAATTCGTTCTACCAACACAACCCAACTTCAAATAATACGAATTTAATAACACCTATCAAATTACTACTCTTACTTATGATATAAATAAATAAATAAAATAAAACAAAATAACAAAGGAAATCCATCACGAACAAACGTATATGCTTACATAAAAACACACAGACATTATTTAAAATTAAGTTTATTTATGTAAATCTTATCAACGGTCACAAAAAACAGTAATTACATTTTTTTTAATATTAATTAAGACGCAGAGGGTCAGCTGTCAGGTATAAAAATATGTCTATATCCTTCCTTGATATTCAAACTTGCTTAATATTAAATATTATTAAAATCAGTTCGGTGGTTTACCCGTAAAAGCGTAACAAAGAGTCAGAGCTACTCCGTATTTATAATATTAAATATACATCAATCAACAGGCAATCATTGTCCACTGCTGAACATAGGCCTCTCCCAAGGTGCGCCAAAGCTCCCTGTCCTCCGCCTTCCGCATCCAGTTGGTGCCCGCCACCTTCTAAAGGTCTTCTTAAATATACATATAAAATGTAAATATATCTCAAATATGTATTATAAAAGTTTATTGTTTACTCATATTGATATGTTTACTAGTTTATCGTAATATTATTTAATTCGACAAGAAACTCAGTTGTTTATCTTTTTCTCAAGCTAAAAACATAATCAACCATAAACAATTATATATAACCATCATGGAAATGAAGATTCAACTCCTTTTTATATGAGAATAAAACCATTTCTGTAGATAATGTACAAATCATGACCGCGTTAAATTGTGGCTAGGCTCACTCGTTCCTAAGGTAGGCAACTTAATGCCTCTCTTATAGGTAAAAGCTGACTGTTTGACGTGCTGGTTGGCGTGGTTGGTAGATACTTGCCTTGACATTTGTGTGCATAAACATATCTGTTTGTCCTGAGTCTGGGTGTAATTATCGATATAAGTACGTATTTACAAAAGAAGAGTAGTATATGTAGTATATCAGTTGTCTGGTTTCCATAGTACAAGCTCTGTACAAGCTTAATTTGGGATCAGATGGCCGTGTGTGCATAATGTCCCAGGATATTATCATATACTTACACACATAGTACAGTGAGTCAGCCAGTGTAATTACAGGCACAAGGGACATAAAATCTTAGTTCCCAAGGTTGGTGGCGCATTGGATATGTAAGCGATGGTTGACATTTCTTACAATACCAATGTCTAAGGGCGTTTGGTGACCACTTACCATCAGGTGGCCCATATGCTCGTCCACCTTCCTATTCTATAAAAAAAAAACATAATTTAATACATAATGAAATTTAACCTGCAACCCTGGAGCGAAAGGCAGGTAACTGCAAACTGTGTCAACGGGTCAGTATATTATACTTTAAATTTTCCAATGATAAGAGTCACTATCGTATTTCACTTTCCAGCGATTCATAATCGTGTTCCGTTGTTAGTTTTTAGTTTGTTCTTTCTTAATAGCTGTACCTACTGTTCAGTCATCTCTAGAGCATAAAGATTGTCACACTGATATATATTTATATATAGACGATAAAACTACTCGACTCTGAAGTATTAACTTGGTGAAGTTGTTAGCAGCAAGTCCTCTTGGGAGGTAACTTTTAATTTCAAATACTTTGTGCTCCATAATCGACCCTATCTTTCTCGCTTTATTTCAAACTTCATAGTCGTGGCACATACGATCTCGGTCAAGTATATGTAACCTAAAATACTAAGCTTTGAAGAAAATTTAATACAATAAATGCGCGCGAACGAATATTCAACACAACTGTTTCCGAGATATTTCATTCTGAATATTTAACAAGTGAGTAGACTGCTAACTTTTAAGTTATGCGTGCATGCTAAAATTTAAGTAATACAAAACAGGATATTAAAATTAGGTTTTTTACAAAGTAATTAAAAAGTGAATGAGCCAGTTTAACTACATGCACAAGGGGAGTAACTTCTTCGTTCCCCAGGTTGGTGGCGCATTGGCAACATATGCAATGATTAATATTCCTTACATCGCCAATGTCTACTTACTAGGCCGGGGTTACTTACCATCAGGTAGCCTATGAAAAAACAGTATCAGCATTATCTCACAATATCTAACAGTAACAAAGGGTAGCTAAAAGTATGTAACAGAATTTTACAATATCTAACTGCCAATAATGGACACGCAGCACGCAGTATGTTTGTGACAGTAGACTCACTTATTACCTTCAGTAGATAAATAATCTCAATTTAAACGCGAAATGTTTGGACGATAATGAATAACTAAGCAAAGCGATCCATTTGTTTATGGTGATAATTAACGAAAATAAAGTTTAAGTTTTGAGAGAAATATCACTAGCGATATACATATGATATCAAGTTTAACAATCAAGATGAATAAGGAACGGAGCACGCGATGTATCGTGCCTTGCCAGTCACAATAATTAAATTGTAAATACATTTCTACGAATCGCATATCTTATTAGACATGAAAATTAACGTTATTTTTGTTCGTACTCCTTGCTCTAACATTCTACATCCGATTATATTGTAACTTTGTATTGTTATTGTTAGAAGCAGTGACAGCTGATGATCCAGTGGCTTGATATAAGGCCGAAGAACCCCAGGTCAGATCGATAAAAAGTTATTGGGTTTTTTCAGTGGAAAAATTGTCAGTAGCAGCACGGTGTCTGGAAGTTGAAGCACGTAGAGCCGTTGATCCTGCGCCTGAACTCTTTCCGGTTGTATCGGACTTACCTTCCCATCAGATTATGAGAGTTAGGGAATGGGGAGTGCACTTGTGTTTGCGCACATACTTGTGTAAGCAAATGACTAGTCACCATTGTGACTGACCACCGTTGCCAAAATCGGGCAGAGGAACATATTTAATAAATTTTATATTTAACAAATTTTAATCGGATAATAATAACACAAATTAAAAAGGTATTGATAAACAAGCCGGGTATAAGGCTAGTAATTCATATTTAATTAATCCAATTAATTTAAATGTATATTATTTTATTATATACGCTCACTCGTGTGGAAACATATTGCGAGAAAACCTGCATGTGTCGAATGAAATTCAGCCACGCTCATATCGTAACCCGCTTTGGAGCATCGTGGTTGTTTAAATACAAAACTTTTTCCTCAAAAGAAGTGGATACTTGAGCGCAGCGGTGGAAAATTCACTGCCCGTTATATTAACTTAAATTGCGAATTAAAATACTTTGGAAACCATACGTGATACGACCTTACTTATTAACCTTTCTTAGCGGCTGTTTAGTTAAACACTGATTTCTCTATTTCTGTCATTATTGATTTCACATTCGAAAGAAGAGGACAGCATTATTAACTTAATAAGCTCGTTAATTTCCATAAATGTTATACACAGCTAGTAACACATCAAATAGTATAACCGTATCATCAATCTATCAATTTAATTGGTTACGTATATTCGATGCTTTCATCGCCATCATTATGTAATATCAATTTGAGTGTCAAAACATGTTTATTTGGCAATATACGGGATGAACTATTACTGTCATGCGACATAGCGTGCCGTGCGAGTGACACTAATGAACGAATAATTACATCTTTGTCGATTACCACGAAGATATCGTACTGTCGTGTCAATATTTATTACACAGAACAAACACGAAGCACGGTTCCCATGTTGGAACTGTATATTTTAACATGCAACTATGTATATTGTATCTCTAACTAGCAATTATAGAATGGCATTTTTATTGTATTTAAAACTATTGTATTGAATTCATGGATGCAAATCATCGAATATATGAGCAGGCTGGTTTCAGATAAAGTATAAATGAGTCACACACACAGTGCCGATAAAAATGATTTTGTGACGAATTCTAATACATTTCTAATCTTTCTAATAATTCTAATACAATCTAATACATCGTAAACGTAAACTGTCTTATGAAAATGATAAAGGATCATTTTTAAAATTATATGAAAATAAAATCATAAGTAGCATTTATATTTGAAGTCGGTTAGCAAAATAATCTCTTACATCGCCAATGCGATGGGAAATATGCATGTGAAACTATGGGACCTACGATGTTATATCCCTTGTGTCTGTAGTTACACTGGCTCACTCACTCTTCAAACCAGAACACAACAATAATAAGAACTACTGTGTTGTGGTATGATATCTGATGAGTGAGTAGTACCTACCCAGACGGGCTTGCACAAAGCCCTACCACCAGTATATATAGCTTGTATTTATTACCTTATAAAACTAATGAAATCACCTACAAACAGAATAAAACAAACAAATTCAAATCCTAATTAATATAAAACAAGTGTCGCGTAATTGATTTGACGTGTAGCGTACGAGTCACGTACCTTAAGATGCGACGTGACGTGTCGTAAAACATGGCGTCACGGCGTCGTACAACGTACGTGACCGCAAATGATTGTCTTCTCCGCTAATTCCGCTGAATGTACGCTTGATTTCAGTTATTAAAGCGAATTACATTCGCGCTGTTTATTATACCATTCATCACGTACTATGTAAAGTTGGGTAATTAATGGTTTACACTAGATATGTAACAACATTAACGTTGGGAGTACATTTCGCATTATTCAGTGACGTCACTTATGTTCTATTAAATAACAATATATTATTGATACATATTATTTAATATTATACAGTTAGTAGTTTTCAGCCGTGTGTTTTTATTATTGCAGGTGATAGATGTATAAGTAGATTATGTCATACGGGGTTGAATATTACTGCATAGCTAATTTCATCAATATCAGTTCAATGGTAAAGCCAAGCCAAGTCAATGCCAAGCGCAAGCGTAACAGACAGACAAACAGAGTTACTTTCGCATTTATAATATTACAATAGATGTATCGCCTAACTGTTGAGTTAACTGCTGCAATCTATGGCAGGTTCTACCGTTTGTTTTCCTAAAATATTAAATCTATTATATATAAAAAACGAATGTATGCATGTTCGTCCTCTATACGTTCTTAAACCATTAATCCGATCCTGATGTAACTTCCGCGAGTTGTTCAGCGTACACCTGAGATGGTTCCTAGTCAAAAAAAAATCAAAAGAAAATCTCTTTGTATGTTTGTCATCCAATATAAACGTTCTATGTAGACTCAACTATTTTTTCCATGCGAAATCGACCACTATTAAAAGGTAGAATAGAATAGAATATAATAGAATAGAATAGAATAGAAGGTAGAATAGAATAGAAGGTAGTTCGTAAATAATAAATTTATAAGACTTAGTTTGAGCACAAAAAACCTACACTAAAAACGTAAACATTTCTCTTTACAGAGGTTACCTGGAAGAGATCATTATAAGTGATAAGGCTGAATTTGCATACCATATGTACTCCTTGTTCTTTTATATCTTAAGGGTTTATAGTTTTTATTATCGTTGAAAAAAATATATACACTGTGTAAGCGATCCTTTCTTGATACCCCTCGATATTGCAATACTTGAAGTCCATTTAAAATTCTAGAACGGAAAACGGTTAACGAACAACTCATAGACGATAAACCCTCGACTAACCATCGAAAGCCGGCATCGAATAACAAGCTGGCATGTTGTGTGTCAAGTGATTTCAATTACTGATCAGAATATCGGAGATACTCTTTTAAAACACTTTATTATTTCTATTCGAACTGCCATTTTTATTTAATCTCCGTTATACGAATCAATTGGAAGTATTGTAAAGAATCATATTTATTTACAAATTAGTACTTGAATAGTATTTTATTTACAAGCATTTCTATATATATTAACATGTTTTTTATTACAATAAAATCAATATTTACTAAAGATATAGTTTGTTTTTTCATATTTTATTAAACATAAAAATGGCTACTATGATTTATCTAGATGTATGCAGTCGCGGAGTTTTCTGAATATATACATATTTTACCGTATACAAATATAAAAAACAATGTTTTTGCAACATCATATTATACATGATCGGTTTTATCGCTTTGCAAGCGAAAAATACCGACAATCTAATTTAAATTCACTTTGACTACGTTGACTGAGTCAAAACAAAAAATTAAACAAAAACTTAACACTCAATCAAAATAAACTCGTGTTGTCGATGTCTAAATAGGTCATTTATTTAAAATACGAATACACCATGCAAAAATAAACAAAAGAAAACCTTGAACAAAGGTATCAACAACCAAACATACGAGTATAGTTGATGGTAATAATAATTTCCTCCAAACCGATTTCGGCCACGGCGACCAATCTCATAATCCGATGGGACGGCAATCAGGACGACAGGGCGACAGGACCGGAAAGAGTTCAGGCGCAGGACCAACGGCTTTACGTGCTTTCCGAGGCACGGGAGTGTCCACAATTCTAACTTCATGGCTCTGGGCTGCTACTTAAAATTTTCTGACATAAAAACCCAATAACTTTTTATTGGCCCGACCTGGGAATTGAACCCAGGACCTTCGGGTCTGCGGCCTTATATCAAGCCACTAAACCAACGAGGCAGTCGGTCGAACTTGTTGGTACGGGTATAGTGATGGTGCAAACCCGCCTGGGTAGGTACCACCCACTCATAACATATTCTTCTTCGAAACAGTAATACTTAGTTAGCATTAAAAAAACAGCGTTAAGCTTATACACACTATAAAATAAATACCATAAATGAAACAGTAATGCGACAATTGATCCATGCAAAGTAACCGGTGAAATAACGTACGGTACTTGCAGATCAACAGATAAACAGCGTCCAACGCATATCATTATAACAGCCCCGTCAGACGAGCGACTTGTTTGAATATTTATGGACATGCATACAGCCCAGATTCCCATCCTCTGCTAGACGTGTTGATTTATTCAAAGCAATTTTAACGACACATGTCAAATGCAATCGCATGCAGATTGTATGCGATTGTGTACACGCTGTGGAAATACATATTTACATGATCATGGAATCAGTGCGATTTTTCAAGCGCGTTTCGATCATATATGTTTTTTTTACAATCACAACATTATTCTAGTCGATAAAGAATTCTAGTTACATTTGTGTAATGACTATGCACGAGCACTAGCTAGTAGGAAATAAATGTTCCGAGTTTCGGTATTTCGATCGTATCATTAGAATTGTTAATAGAAAAGCTAAGTTAAAGCGAGTGTGCGCAAGAAATAGCTATTTCCAACATATTCCTCTTTGCCCTTTGAACTTCAGGAGACACGATGATCGTACGAAACGTGAATGTCATAACGACTAATATCACGTTCTTTGTATAGGTCGTAATAAACAATGTTGCCCTTTGTCTCACAATTCAAATTCCTCTCTACCATTCGATAACACACGAGACAAAGCCATCTGTAATATTTTTAGTTTTCTGTACACAAATTGTGGAAACTTAAGCCGTAGTCTGCCAGGATATAGCAGGACAGGATAATTATAAATAAAGAGCTCGTATTAATCTCAACGCTGGCTAAGATCTTTACTCCTTTTAAGGAGAAGGTTTTTGGAAGATTTAATGCTGGTTGGTGGATACACATCCAAGTTTCTCCATAAGATGAATTACACAATGAAGGCAGTTTACAATCTCTCAATATATACTAATTTTAGATATTATAAATGTGAATGTAACTCTGTCTGACTGTTTGACTGACTGTCTGTTACGCTTTTGCGGCTAAACCACTATACCGATTTTGATACGAATCGGTATGAACGCTTGAACCCTAAGGGAGGACAAAAGCCTGTATACCTTATAGACTTTTATTATACCTTCTATCACATGCGAAAACTAGTTTAACATTATCAAAGTAAACTATTGTACATACTCGTTATCAAAGCGACAGGCTAAGATGAATATTTTCTTTGAATAGCATATCATCAACAGCTCCGGGTCACAATGAAGGTTAATAGCAAAAGTCAACAATACCCTTGGTTTGATTGAACTATCGGAGAAATAATGACAATATACAGAGGCACACAATAAACAATGGCTGTCGACTTCGGCTGCGTGTTAGCGTACATTCAAAAGGTGTAACGAGTAACTACGTCACTTTTTATATTAGTGACTACAATACGCGTCTTATGTTTCTTTTTATATATGTGTTTGTTATTTAATCCCGCAGATCATTTTATTTTTAAAAATAAATATAATTAAAGCTCATATTTAATAAAGTATTTACTAAATAAATACTATTACATTGTAAAAGATTGTGCTATCTATCTGAACTAATAAATGAGTAAACGGTTTGTTTTGTTATAATAATAATAATAATATCCTGGGACATTTTTCACACACGGCCATCTGATCCCAAATTAAGCTTGTACAAAGCTTGTGCTATGGAAACCAGACTACTGATATACTACATATACTACTTTTCTTTTGTAAATACACACTTATATAGATAATTACACCCAGACTCAGGACAAACAGACATGTTCATGCACACAAATGTCTGTCCTGGGTGGGAATCGAAACCACAACCTTCGGCGTGAAAAGGCAAGGATCTACCAACCACGCCAACCGGCTCGTTAAATATACCTAACTAAAAACGTACTAAATAAATATGTATGTACATAAAACTTAAAAAAGGAGGTGAAGCGCGCTTCGGTTAGGAAAACATCGTGAGGAAACCTGCATATATCGAATTTCACTGAAATTCTGCCACATGTGTATTCCATCAACCCGCATTGGAGCAGCGTGGTGGAATAAGCTCTAAACTTTCTCCTAAAAAAAGGGAAAGGAGGCCTTTAGCCCAGCAGTGGGACATTCACAGGCTGTTACGGAAGCGATAAGCGTGAATTTCATTTTATTGTAGATGCTAAAAGAGCTTGGAATAAGCAGTCATTGATTTTCATAAAGAGTACATAAATTTAATTGTATATTACTTACTAATGACTTTCTTAGTTCAGATCAACATTCCGAAATGGTGGTATCTATATATCAGACTAGTAGCCCGCAGCTTCGCCGGCGTGGAATTAAATGAGTGGTGAAAATCCATTAAAATTTACCATTTTAATGTACACAATTCCTTTTTGAATTATGAATATAAAATAATAATTTATACTAGGTAGCAGCGGTAGTCTAAAAAATATGTTTATTATAATTCAGTTACATATTTGCTTTTGGAATTTTTCGTCATTTAAAATGACCGGACCGGACAAATAGACAGACAGACAAACAAATATAAAAAAGACTGTTTTGGTTTTCGTAACTCGCAAATAGCCATGTTTACCTAAAAAAGGGATAGTTATTTTGAAATCACAAACAGACACGTTAATAATTCAACTGCCTCGTTTGTCTTTGTCTAGTGGTTTGATGTAAGGCCGCAGACCTGGAGGTCCTGGGTTCAATTCCCAGGTCGGGCCAATGAAAAGTTATTGGGTTTTTCCGTCAGAAAATTCTCAGTAGTAGCCCGGAGTCAGGAAGTTGGAAATGTGTACACTCCCGTGCCTCGGAAAGCACGTAAATTCATCTTGATTCTAAAGGCTAATCTTGATTTGGCCACTGTGGCCGAAATCGGTCTGGAGGACATTATTAATTGAATTAAATTCAAAAATACTTGTAGGAGCCTAATATAATATATTTTGATTTGATTCGTGTCCCTTTGAAGAGACCACAAATCAAAAATTTCCGGTTGTTGGTTGTGAGTGCTTTGTATAGTTCTATGTGGCAATCAGCAATCCTAACGCTAAATATGAATACAGTCGAGGTGTTGCGGTTAGACACTTGAGTGAGCTCGTGTAATTACAGGGACAGGGAATATAACATATACGATCTGATAGTTCAAGATTTAGTAATTGTTTATATACTTCACATTACAATATATATTCCACTGGTGGAAGAGCTTTGTGCAAGCTCGTCTGGGTAGGTACCACACATTCATCAGATATTCTACCGCAAAACAGCAGTACTTGGTATTGTTGTGTTCCGGTTTGAAGGGTGAGTGAGCCAGTGTAATTACAGGCACAAGGGACATAACATCTTAGTTCCCAAGATTGGTGGCGCATTGGTGATGTAAGCGATGGTTGACATTTCTTACATTGCCAATGTCTAAGGGCGTTTGGTGACCACTTACCATCAGGTGGCCCATATGCTCGTCCGCCTTCCTTTTCTATAATATTAATATATATATATATATATATATATATATATATATATATATATATGGTGGCTAAATTAGAATATGCCATTTCACTTTAGAAAAGTCTACAGATCGCGCCATATGACTGCAATACAAACTAGTAGCATTATATTTAACGATCGTACGTTTCAAAACTGTTTGCAAGACCTTATTTAGATTTGTTTTATTTATTATGTTTATATTATTGCAAATGGCCATCTATGTAATGTATGTATGATATAAGATGAGCGACGAGTATTTCTATTCCAAATTGCAACTAAATATATTCAAAAGTTTTTGCATGAAATATTGACAAAGATCCATTCATCCTCTAAACTCTATAATATTAGTACAATGTTCATATGCACTTAACTTACGTAAAATGTGTTCATGTAATGAAATACAACCATTACTAACATCGCCAATACGCAACTTGGGAACGAAGGTGTTAAATCCCTTGTGCCTTTAGTTTCACAAGCTCACTCTTCCTTTAGCGCAAAAGTGCTAAGTATTGCTATTAAATAAATTATATTAAGATGTTAAACATACAAGTTATTTAGGTGTGAATACGAATCGAATTCAATAATACGTTAATACGATATTTATCTAGACGAGCCGGCTAGCGTGGTTGGTGGATGCTTGGCTTTCCCGCCGAAGGTTGTGGGTTCGATTCCCACCCAGGACAGATATTTGTGGGCATGAACATGTCTGTTTGTCCTGAGTCTGAGTGTAATTATCTATATAAGTATGTATTTACTAAAGAAAAATAGTATATGTAGTATATGAGTTGTCTGGTTTCCATAGTACAAGCTCTGTACAAGCTTAATTTGGGATCAGATGGCCGTGTGTGACAAATGTCCCAGGATATTATTATAATTATTTATTTTATACTTAAATGTACATTCCACACATTAATTATCCAATCATTCTACATTATCATAACTACAAATCAAAATTCCGTGAACTATTCACGGCGTGACCGATTGGACAAGGCAATTCGTTACAGTCACTAAATAGATAGTTACGGCGCATTCGGACACATCCAATTACGCGGCCTGCCGAAATTATATTTATTTATTTAACACTTCATTGCGTAACACTACGAGGACATGTACAAACGGACATACTGAAAGCATTTGAAAATGTTACACTTATGATAAAATAGAGGAGATCGCTTGACGAACGCATGGCGACTGGTGACACCTTAGTTGTATATTATATTTATATTATAATAGAGGTTAGTTTTGTTTTGTTTTCATCAAAAACTACCGATCAGTTTGATGAAAGTCACGTAGCTTTTTTTATGTACAGTTTTTTATAACAACGTAGCAGAAAGATTAAAATAATCGATCCGTGCGCTGTACGAGCGAACGATGCCAAAAATATAACAAATACATGAAAACATTTTACGTAAGCTTAGTGCATATGTATAATGTACATCGTACTAATATTATAAATGCAAGAGTTTAGAAGATGGATGGATCTTTGTAAGTCTTTCACGCAAAGACTTCTGAATAGATTTGGTTGAAATTTGGAACAGGAATACTTGTAGCTCATACTTATTGCATAGTGTACGTAACACCCGACCCCCTCCTCGCGGGCATATCCGCAGCAAGAAGCTAGTCTTGTATAAAATATTTAAAGAAAATCTATAATTCTTTCATAGATAAGACACAGCGACATTGATGGGTGATTACTAAACTATAAAAATTTAAGTTATGACAGTCGAACATGTTTTTTATATAAGAATACGTAAATTACATTATTATTGTAAGATATGAAGAAATAAATCGGTCAACAAAATAAATGAACAAAAATAAAAACGCAACGTGTTAGCGGGGAGCATTCGCCATTTAATCACTGAAAGTTCGATTACTTACAAGAATCCTCTAATACCACTAATATCCACCAATGCGACGTAAGAAAAATTCAACCCCCGGGAAAGTAATCAGTCAAGTTTAGCTGGTCATTACCGTAATGGGGGGAGAGAGCTCCGTCCTTTAGAACAGATCCCTAGGCAGTATTACAGACACTATCCGATAATTTCGAGCCAAAATCCAATGGATCCGCGTAATGAACCTCCGAGAGCGTTCCGAATGATTACTGGCGACAAATTACTTGTGAACTAACACATGTACGGTATAAGTACATCGTGTTAATTAATTGGGAATTAAGTGTAATATATCCCTAGTAACTATAAATTAGTGTGACACAGGAACTAGAATTCAATAATATGTATGTATATAGAAATTGTCAGTAGTGGCAGGACAGTAGGTTAATGCTGGTGAAGTTTTGAAATTCAGTCTTTTGAGAGCTCACACGTTTAATATTTTCGCATTGGAATGTTTTCTTTTGATATATGTGATATGCTGACTGCCTCGTTTGGTCTAGGCTTGATATAAGGCCGCAGACTCGGAGGTTTTGGGTTCAATTCCCATGTCGGGCCAATAAAAAAGTTATTGGGTTTTTCTGTCAGAAAATTCTCAGTAGCAGCCCGGAGTCTAGATGTTGGAAGTGTGTACACTCCCGTGCCTCGGAAAGCACGTAAAGCCGTTGGTCCTGCGCCTGACTCTTTCCGGTCGTGTCGGATTGCCGTCCCATCGGATTATGAGAGTTAGGGAATAGAGAGTGCACCTGTGTTTGCGCACACACTTGTGCACTATAATATCTCCTGCGTAGTTGGCTAAACTCTCTTGAGATTGGCCGCCGTGGCCGAAATCGGTCTGGAGGACATTATTATTATTATATGTGATATATTTTGATAATTCGTTTATTTGAACAATACGCTCGTTATTAATCCATTGGAATACCAATTTTCTATATATATATATTTATTTTATTTTAATTCTCCAGCTTAATTCGAAAAAATAGAATATGACAGACGGATTGACAAACAGACACTAGATTAATCCTAGAAGTTTTTTTTTATCAAATAAATGGAACCCAATAATATTATTTTTACTTTGCTAAGAATATAAATTTAGTACTTGGAATTATTCAATTTTTTTTATTATGCATTAAATACATAGCCTGTTCTTGAAAATTTAATTCTTCTTTTAAAATATAAATTATTTTTCAATGTTCAGATATTAATTAATAATATATATATAGATATTATTTTTATCTGTATAGTAAAATAAAATTCTGGAAGGTTATAACTAATACCAAATACGTCTTACGATTAGAACATGAATCGTACACTCTTTAATCAATATTTCACTATGTTTTTTTATCTTTCGTTGTGATTTGGATGAATTCTTTCATTACAGAGATATTTAAGATTATCTTACGATATTTTCATTCAATGCGTCTTGGAATTTATAAAACCGACAAATTCACTTTTGCAACTAACTACTTGACAACTAATGTCATTTCATCCACTGTGTGATCCCAGCTTAAGGTTATTATAACAACAGATTCCGTTAAAAAAAAGTTTTGTAAAAAACCTTACGATGTTTCTTACGGCGTCTACTTCTGAACGAAGTGCTGATAATGACACCCCCATAAACAATAGACGGCACAAGCGACGTCTTACCTGCAAAGAGAAAACGAGTGTTATTGAAATAAAAGTCGATATTGGAATCATAGATAATGGTAACCAGAGTGACATAAACCAATGGAGATCAGACAATAAGAGGATCATTAACGTTTAAACCACTGATGTGCCATTGCGCAATTGACGCTTCTATTTATACATCAATTTGATTCATATTATATTATACGCTCAATTAAGAACACCCAAATTCAGTGGTGCTTGTACAGATGTAAAACCACAATTATCATGATCATCGTCATCTCGGCGTATATTATAAAAATAACATAATTTTAAGCTTATCAAAACTAACTGTTATTACAAAAATATAATATTTACATAAATTTATTTTCGTTAAATCACAGCTACTTATTTTAATATTGAGAAATCCTTTAGTGTTATTGACATCAGTATAATAAAAGCTAGTCTCACGTCAGGTGACGTAAAATTCACACGAGATCCAGAAATACGTTACTTTAAGTGACTGCTTTGGAAAATCCACGCCTCGATGCACTAAATCAATTCAATTTCAAATAAATCTCAACTCTACAGCATTGAAATAAAGTTTGTAATCGTTTAAACATATCCACGTATAATATGATGAAAACATTTCAAGGTGTCGACGAATATCAGTGTGTATTGGCACTCAGAAGCACAAAGGTAGCCTGCGTTTATTTCCACTCCATTTTATGAAATTCACCGTTATGTGGCTACGAACAGACAGGACAATTTTCAAATGCTTAGTTAATTGGGTTCAATTCAATAGATAAGTGGTTACTTATCTATGAAACAAGTTAATGCTTTGGATACTATGAATAAATCTACAATTTTAGAACAAATCATATGAAACGGATAATGGTAAATCCGTTTGTGATTAAAAGAATTCGACAACTTATATATATATAAGGAAAACTGCGGCACATCAACTTTCGTCAACAAACTTTTTATCGTCGTGCAACAATAGTGTACATTTTTTTTTTATATAAGAGGGTGCAAACTAGCGGAGAACTCACCTGATGGAAAATAACTACCACCGCCCATGGACATCTGCAACACCCGTGGGCTTGCAGGTACGTTACTTTGCCAGCATTTAGGAAATGAGTACGCTCTTCTCTTGATGGTTGATATGTAATATCGATTCGGAAAATTCGCCGGCGAAAGCTGGTTCCACAGAGTGGTTGTACGAGGTAGGAAATGCTTTAAAAATCGCTGTTGTGGATTTCCAGACATCGAGGTAGTGAGTATGGAGTTTAGAGTTCTAGCGCGATGTCCGGTGGTGAAATTCAGCAGCCGGGACTAACCCAAACAATTCTTCAGAACATTCCCCCTGATATATGCGATAGACGATGCAGAATGACCCGACATGTCTAAGCAAATACGAAGAATATAGGTAACAGGTAAGAGCTAGATCGCCAACAATTCTAACTGCTCTATGTTGAATGCGGTCAAAGGGAAGAAGCTGGTACTGGGGAGCTCCCGCCCAGAGATGAGAGCAGTACTCCATGTGAGGCCGATTTGCGCCTTGTAGAGTTTCAAAATACATTTTAGTATGAAAATGAGTGACGCAAAAAAAAATCGGTGAGATTAGAGAATATTCCCATTTTCATCAATGTCAAAATATAATTTATTTAAGTAAGCTCTTACAAGCATTTTTATATCGCCATTTTACAATTTTAAATTTAAAGCTACCGATACCGTACCGGTTGGAATGTACGTTCAATCAAGAACAACTGACAAGAAAATCAGTAATTACTCTTTTTAACAATCAAAAATGTTACGCTCAAATTACCGATTTGTAATAAAAAAAAACTGTGCGAATTAAAAAGAGATAGATAACAGTATTTAAATGTAAGAGTCGATTGGTGTGAGAATCCATTGCAATGTGATGTACATTATTTATTTATCAAACAAACGCGTCTAAGCTACCAAAATATTGTTTGTTTTTCAAAGCCAATGTCATAACATAGTAATTAGAAACAAATACCTTGTAACGTTGAACATAGAGATTATAATGAAACAAATACTTCGAATTATGAAATAACATGAAGAGAGCATTATGTATGCAAAGGTCCCTAACGCGAAAGTAAAACAAGTCACACAAACATTTATGTATGTGTTTGAGTTACAATCGCGAAACAACAAACAACGTTAAGAATTAACAAGCGAAGGATGACTCACGAATCCTGAGTTAAAATTGAATTACAACTGAGTACTCATACAAAAGCCAAAAGTTGAATTGAAAATTATATTTTGAGAAGGTTCTATTTTCATACTATCAAGTGATTTCATTGAAACATTTTAATAATTTATTTAACCCTAAAATTCGGATTGTGTCTGAAAATTTATTTCAAACACAATCCGTTAGTTAGAAACACCAAAAAAAAGTAAATCGATATTATAGATAAAACAGAAAGGCGCGGACAAAACGTCTATGCAGATGCAATGATAAATATAAAAACTTACATACATTTGTTGATCCTGGATTATTTAATGGGTATTATACTGCATATATTGAAAACATTTGCCGGTACTTTGGGCGTAATTGAGATGAGATTTTTTAACAGCGATGTAATCTATAACTCATTTTCCTCAACTTTGATATTTGTTATCATCATTTAAGTTTGTCTTACTATTCGGATTGTATTTTAAATAAATTTCTATATATTTTTCGCGATATACACATACTAGGTAAAATGCCTATACCTACTCAAAGATACTTAAGTATGATCCTTAACTTATATATTATTTTGATTGATTTTAAATTTGAATTGAATCTTCGACTAGATATTTGCATGTTACCAAATATGAGCATTTTTGATTCGCAGGATTAATTTTGATTAAAGATACCACAGATACAGAGGAAAACTCATTTATTCAAATGAAATACACATTAAACTAAAATCTTTATCCGCAAATTGTGATTTCGACATTTCAATTTCCAAAAAAAGTTACAAATGATTAGTCTAGTTATATCAAAGTTGAGTCTTCAGTAGATATATCACGAGATAATTTAGCGAACAGGGCGAAACCTGTGAATGACTGCAAGCTAATTAGCGAAATCACACTTAACGCTGACGCCATATTGTTCAACATCTGCTATGAGAGATCTGATGTGAAAATCCTGTTTAGTACCATTTTATATTACAAAGGAACTTTGGCAATATTTCAGTATTACTTTGATGGTGGGGTAAAGGTAAATAAACCATTGTAATTACAGACAGATGAGACATATCATGTACATAAGTTCTTATGGTTGGTGGCGTGTAGAATTTTAAGAATGGTTAATATTTTTGCTGAATGCTTTTAAGAATGGTTAATATTTTTACCATGTATGTTATGAATGGACAGTGGAGACTTGTGGACTATTTTAAATATAATAAAAGTGATAAACACCGATACATCTTTCAAAATTAAATTTTAAAAACACTTTTAAAACGTCTGAGTTTTTCTTTTTTTCGGTACTTGTCAAATAATTATTAATCACTATATATGACATTATATCCATGAAATATAAATAGCGTGGCTCCAAAACATAGCACCGTCCTTAATTCGAAGCACGCATTGTAAAGTTGAGGCTTTGTCCCGCAACCGAATTAGAGGTTTCAGCTTAATACTAAACTTTATGAAAATTATTATGCACTGTTTTGGACGGATTTTCGTGAAGGCTATTTTAGACTTTCATGCAAAACATTTAATCAAACATAATATTAAAACGTACATATATATAAGTTCGAAAGGTAAAATAAACACTATAGCAAAAGATACAATAAAGCGTAGAAAATTTCAACGAACAAGAATTTTATATTTGTTGACCGTAAAGATGTCTTCAGAGATCTCTCTCTGAAGACATTAAAATGTAGTCAATAGTCACGTTATGAGCTTCGATGAATAGCCGAGGCGTTACGTCCTACAATATTACTTCGAACATCCCTGAACGCTAATTGAAAACGTGACAGAGGCGAATGACGTAATAAGGTAACCTTGTATATATAAAGATTTTGGAGTGATGTTTTATTGAACTCTTTTTTGTTAAATCGCTTTCAAAGCAAATTCCTGGGTTTTTGCAATAAGATTGTGTTGGAGTTTTTTTATGTCGATATTCGGAAATTCACTTGAAAGAAGTACACGCAATGTAGAGTTAAATTAAAAAAATAATTAAGTAAGTAAGTAAGCGTTTAGGATTCATGTGTACTTAAATCGCTTTATAAAGTACATTTTTACTACCCTTGAAATTGGTATGCAAACTTTACGTAGGTTTTTAATGAAAGAACTCCAGAACAATCTTGGCCCGATGTTTGAACTAAGTGTCCCAAAACTGCGATCCTTTTCAACTGTACGAATATACTAATATTTCAAATTAAGCAAGTCATTTATTTTGACAACGAATCCTGATTGTATAGTTTTTACATTTAAAAGAATTTGCGCAATAACAATTCAACTAAAATCTGATAAAAACCCGTCCCTTTTTTTCTTACAATTATTTAGGTATGTTGTACATATTTGAATATCGTATATACATAAATGTATATATATATATATTTTAAATACATTAAATTATATTTTAAATGTATATAATTCATACATTTAAAAATAAATAAGTGTTAATTTTATTATCAAAGTGGTTCGTCAAAATTAGTATCTAGATTTAGCGTTTCATTTTTTACAGAACACAGCTGCCTTTACTATTAATAGAAACATAGTTATACAAAATAATAATCACATTACAATAATTACAAAAATAATTATATAAGGATTTTGCTATTTGATAAATTATGTATTTTTATTTCCGAGACCGTCAAATAGTTCTGATGAAAGTTGATTAATCACAACGTATTGTAAAATTGTATTTAAGTTATGCGATATAAAATTAGTAAAATAAAATTTTTACGGTCTTATAAATGTTGCTTAGCGCCTTTGTAATCGTTGATTCATACATATGTTATTGTTGATTCACATTCAAATCACAGCATTGTTCAACTAAACACTATCGATACTTGGAACAAATTATAATCCAAATTAAGTCGAACTTATCTTGAGCGAATCAAGACATCTTGTAATAGTAGAGGCTTGTCCATAGCTTGAAAGTCAATTTAATATTTTCTTATAACTCATTTACCTTGAACATTTTTTGCACTAATATCAGTATCAGTAACAGCCTGTTAATGTCCCAATGCTGGGCTAAGGCCTCCTCTTCCTTTTGAGGAAAAAGTTTGGAGCTTATTCCACCACGCTGCTCCAATGCGGGTTGGTAGAATACACATGTGGCAGAATTTCAATGGAATTAAACATATGCAGGTTTCTTCACGATGTTTTCCTTCACCATCAAGCACGAGATGAATTATAAACACAAATTAAGCACATGAAAATTCAGTAGTCCTTGCCCGCGTTTTAACCCACCGGTTTTGATCATCGGTTAAGATTCACGAGTTCTAACCACTAGGCGATCTCGGTTTTTTTCACTAGGTATTTAAAGGTATTTTATATGTGTACCGGCGCCCATGATCAAATGGACATAGTTTAAATAGTTGTATGGTTTACAAATACAAATATACAGTGTATATAGATAATCCATACAGTAATCTGATCGGACACTATGGATTGATCACTCGCACACAAAGAATGATTGATGAGTGGAATAAAAACCATCGATTAAATAACATGCCGACAAAGACTTCGAAAACAATTTAAGAGACTTCATCCCATACATGCTCAGATGTTTTTTGCGATCAATTTTGCGAATAACTTTTACAAATGTTATATATTCAAATAGTAACAGCCTGTAAATGTCCCACTGCTGGGCTAAGGCCTCCTCTCCCTATTTGAGGAAAAGGTTTGGAGCTTATTCCACCACGCTGCTCCAATGCAGGTTGGTGGAAATATAACTTTGCGCAGAGGCAATATCGTAACCAATGAGGTTAATCCGAGGTGCGATTATTGCTAGTTGAAATATATTCAAAACTTTTAACTAATTCTGTAATAGTAATTCGTTGTTGTTTGCCTGGAAAAGCTTCGCTTGTATCGTGTGTTATGTTTTTTATTTTATTTATAATATGTACGATAAATTATATATCTATCTATCGATCTAGTTTTGAAAGTTTTTTTTATTAGGTCGTAAAGTATCCCTTGGACAAATAAATAAAAGGAATGCTTTTTTTGTTCTTTTTTTTATTTATAAATGCGAATTATTTGTATTATTTATACCTCAACTATACTCGAACGAATGGATTAAATTCTAAAAAAAATTGTTTAGTAATCGATTACTTAATGAAACATTTTAATGATTATTTAACCAGATGTAATATTAACATTGATGTAACATTAACGAGATAAAACACAAAATATCCGTCAATATAAAGAGATGTAATTTCGTAATGAGACATGATACAAAATAGTAACCTTAGAACAAGTTACAACTCAAATTAAGCCGAACGTCTCTCTTGAGCGATTCTAAAGGGCTCATTAGATGGCTTGATCACGAATCCACAAACGTTTATTGAATCCAACGATTCTACATCGTTTACGAGATTACCTCGAACTATATATATTGAAGCATATGATTTAAAACATATATTTATAACAAATCTTGTCTACATCTTTTTTAATTATAGTTTTTTTCTTGTTTAAACTTATATAAGGAAAGAAATGAAATCACTGTGATGTCACCTGACGGTTAACATTTAACATCGAATTTATTATAATTGAGCGACTGTAGTGTTTACAGACTTGCAGTTGCCAACATTATCATATTATGAATTAACGTTAGTTTAACTAATTTTGCATTTACGAGTTGTATATAAACTTCACTTGTTACTAAAAGGTAGGTATTTTAACCTAATTATGATTGTCAAATATAACTTATCCTGGCCTAGGCTTCGCTGGCGTGTGAACGTTCATAACGATCGGTTGAGCAGTATGAAAAGATAAGACAAGACGTTAAAGCGTTACTATTATAAAAAGTTACGTTAAATAACAGCCCGCTAATGCAGCTGGGAGAAGGCATCCTCTCCTCTTACTACGCTACTTTAATCTATTATTTTAATGTACCACCCACTCATCAGATAATCTACCGCAAAGCAGCAGTACTTGGTATAAATAATTATTATTGTGTTCTAGTTTAAAGGGTGAGTAAACCCGTGTAATTACAGGAACAAGGGGCATAACATCTTAGTTCCCAAAGTTGGTGGTGCATTTGCGATGTAAGCAATGGTTAACATTTCTTGCAATGCCAATGTCCATGAGCATTGATGACCACTTACCATCAGGTGGCCCTTTTGCTCGTCCGCCTACCTATTCTATAATAAAAAAATTATTGATTCGAATTTACCATCTTCAGACAATATTTATTTATTTAATATTTGGGAAACAAACAGATATAAAATATAATCTAATTACATAATACAATTTAAATATCACATTATCCAGCGAAGTTTCCACCGATTGATGAAACATAAAATGCACTCAAATACTTTAACACAATAAGAGAAAAAATTATTGGACAATATTAAAAATATATAATTAAGTTAATTTAAGATTGTTACAAATATTATCTTTAAATTTAATCAAAGATAAATGAAATATATCAATGTTCCCAAAATGCTTATTATATTCCCGACAAGCTCTGATTAGAAAACAGATATCCACGTATACTAACCAATATTGGTTTTTTTAAAGCATATCATCAATAATAGTGTTTTGATAAATATCAACCACATATAACGGGCGTATAAAATATGATACCGAATTGTTGAGGACAAAATGTACCTCGTTAATTTAATATTCTAGCTTATTGTTGTCCTACTCTTCCGTCTCCCTTTCCTTCTGTGCGATTAGTCGGTTTCCTGTCAAATTATGACATTATAATCTCGTTATAACAACAAAGAACATACCACTTACCCAAATGCTTAAATTCACGTTGAAACTAAAATGGCTTATTATTTGAATTTTATGCACAAATTTGGGTATTTATAACATATAGTTGCTCACGACTGGACAATAATGATAATTTATTATAATTATTAATATATATATTTTTAAAACGAGCTAGGCGTGTTTTTACAAAAGCATCGATTCTAGTCAGAGCGAGTTCAATCGTCTTTTTTCGTCTTCACTGATCAAATGTAATTTTTTTGTTTCGTTGTTATTTAAAATCGAATTCGTCAATTGATGAACTTGCCTAAACTCCCAGGGCAGACTTTCTAAGCAACACAACAATAATAAATTCAAAATTAAAAACATAATATCTAAAAGTGTTCGAATTTTGAAAAACCATTGAATCAATATGAAATAGCTAATGTTGAATCAATTTAAATTGTCAAACAACCAGCAGCAAATTCGAACGTTGGAAACGAGACGAAGTTTAGAAATCAAATACGGAAGAAGAGAGCAAAAATACATAAGCAATTAAACATGATGAACGAGCTTGTAAAACAACGAACGAACGTTGCACTAACGATCAGCGATAGGAACCTTCACATGTTGCATCATTTATCTAACTCTTTAAACATGGAATATGTTATCTTTAATCATTATACCTTATAATGTTATGAACTACCATTTTTAAACAATATTTATATTTTTTTGTGCACATTCTTTTCATTTAATATGATTTACTGGTGGTAGGGTTTTGTGCAAGCTCGCCTGGGTAGGTACCACCCATTTATCAGATATTCTACCGCAAAACAACAGTACTTGGTATTGTTGTGTTCCGGTTTGAAGGGTGAGTGATCTAGTGTAATTACTGGCACATGGACGATGAAAGCGATGGTTAACATTTCTTACAATGTCTATGGGCGTTGGTGACCACTTACCATCAGCTGGCCCATATGCTCGTCCGCCTACCTATATAATATAAAAAAGATGGTGCGTATGATTGACTTTCTCCTTATTTTGATACCTTAAAAAGCTGCAAAACTCGGCTCAATAGAAATTTATTATATTTATTTTTTATTAACTAACCAGAGTTTGGTAGTATCAAGTATATAATAATATATAATCGCCGGGAACAATGGATATTCTGTCCATGGTGGAAAGTATAATTTTGTGTCATTTTTTGAGTTTCTGCATTGAACAATATATGGCGTGGTTTACTTTATTCGTTTTTGTAAATCACCCTATTTACTTTTAGAAAATAAAAACTAGGTACTATTAGGCTCGTAATTCATTGTAATATAATGTCTTTGTCTAGAGAACGTATGGTGTTTTATTCAGAAAGAGTATTTTTATTGTATGTGTAAATTAAAACAACAAGTAGCTACTGCAATAGTTTAATCAAATATTATAACTGATAATTATTAATCAGAATCACAATATTTTCTTATTAATGAAAGAAAAACAAAAAGGCTTCATGAAAAAAAAAATTCTATGTTTGCTTAAGCTATATAACAAAACTACAATAAATTAAATAAATAAAATATTTATGCGTAATAATGAACAAATAATAATGGAATGGAACGAACTGGACAACAAAAAGAAACGTAAAACGGAGCAGAAACCTCACGCGTAGAATATTTTTCTCTTCGATACAAATATTCTTAATGAGGTCGGTAAAATAATTGTTGTAACACTAGCAAGGTACGGAAAACCGGTAGAATTAATTAAAAACAATACCGCAGCCGGGGGTAGGCGGTCAGAGGCAAATGTAACATAAATAATAACATAAGACCTGAAGAGAATGAAATGTATTAAACATAAAAGTATGTAAACTTTGGTAACTTCCCCCTTCAGGGACTTTTTTCGAACCTTTTTTTTATTTCGTCTAGAAAGTTCGAGAATCGTATGCGGGACCTTTTGTTTAAAATATGAATAAAGTTATTACTCTTATTTCAAGTAACTGTATCTACAATAAAACAACCCTTAACTTTTCAAATTGGATTTGTCCGACCGAGTCTCGAAGTTGCGAAACTTGAGGCGAAATTCTGACATCCCATTTATATATGACACTGATAGTTTCCGGAGAACAGGTTTAAGAGTTATTAGAAAAATGGATCTTTACCATCTTTCTAAAGTTATTTACAGCGTCCGAAACTTTTTGATCTGAACTCGTAATAAAATTTACGACATCTTTGGAATATTCGATAATTGAATCTGTTGAAAACTTCTAATAAATATATTAAAGTTAATCGACTTTACTTATTATTTGCTTATTAATAACTTTAGTTTTTATTTTAAATAAGTAAATATAATAAGTATGGTATATAAAGTATTTACTTAATATTATTCTAATTGTAATAATCTTTTATTGTATACATGAAAGTAAATTTTACGCTTGACTCAAACTCGATTGCAAATAATTTCAGCAGAATTTACATGAAAATATTACTAGTATTATTTTTTTAGTATAAGCACTAAACGCATACACTATATTAACCAATTAATGTTAAACGATATTGAAAAATAACGTGAATATCTAAAAAAAATCAGTTATATAACTCAAAGTTCTAACATTACGTTACGATGCTGTATTTGAGTTGAACGCATCAGTAATAGTTTTACTGTCGTCCAGAATGTATCCATCAAGTTTAGTCTCGCATTACGGTAACGAGAGCGCAATCGTTACCGAGCCTCCGCACTATGTCAAAACGGAGCTTAATTCAGAAAAAAATGCTCTGATAAAAACCGTGCCAATAAAGAAAAGATTTATAAATGGCGGCCGATCCATCTCACTCACAAACTATTCCCATCTACCATCACTCTACGGTTAGAATAAAAACTTCGCTTATATAAATCAATTTATATATTTAAATATTTCTTCGAAATAACCATTGCACACACACACGAAAATACAGCGTGCTCGCCTGGATTTGAACCCGTAAGCTCTGGTTAAGTCACGTGTTCTAACCACTGGATCACATCGGCTCTCTGTAAACATAAACTGTAACATTATACTATCGTTACCAATTCGAATTTCGAATCGTATGATAATACGCTTTGTCTATGAAAACGATAATGACGCGGCACACATACGTTAAATGGCAAAGACAGAAATCAAATTGAGAGCTCCAATGTATTCAACAGACACACAACTCCAGTTGCAAAGCACATAATTTAGAGAGTTCTGTAATTTAGTGCGACAGAAATAGTCTGACACTTTACTAATCGTCGAAACGCTTTTGCAAAATAGGTAGCCGGGGCAAAATATATTTCATGACGCGATGAAATGTTTGTGTGGTTAACTGAACATTATTCTATTGTTCTATTTGTGGTTTTGTCCGTTTTGCCGAACGGAAAACAATAGCTAACCACGTACTCGACTGTAGGATGTATTTTTCAAACCAACTGAACCAAATGACGCCACCAACCGCAATAGCACGACTTCCCAACAATGTATCTTCACAATGAACTTGACGCTGAAATATCTAGCTGGATCGCGGCTTTATGGTTCGTGTATCGTCGACCAATTATATCTTTTTTTTTATTTATTTTTTTTTTATTATAGAATAGGAAGGCGGACGAGCATATGGGCCACCTGATGGTAAGTGGTCACCAAACGCCCTTAGACATTGGCATTGTAAGAAATTTCAACCATCGCTTACATAGCCAATGCGCCACCAACCTTGGGAACTAAGATTTTATGTCCCTTGTGCCTGTAATTACACTGGCTCACTCATCCTTCAAACCGGAACACAACAATACCAAGTACTGCTGTTTTGCGGTAGAATATCTGATGAGTGTGTGGTACCTACCCAGACGAGCTTGCACAAAGCACTAACACCAGTAAAAGTAGTATCTATTCAATCTAAAGCTTCGTTCACATTGCATTATAGCTGCAACGCCGACGGACCGCAAGTACGCGCCGCGTACCTACGGCTATTCTTGACGTGTCGAATTTTACTAACATTATGCGACGGCCAGTGTCATAACGCCTAAGCAAGTCTACACATTTCGTCTTAAATATAGTTTACTCAATCGTTCACAATTTATATGAAATTATTACTAACATGTATACTTGGACTCAAAACTTATTCAATTATATTTTTATTTCTGTTACAGAGAAGTTTATATGGAAAATATACAACAAAAATTGTTATTTCAAGTACATAAATTATATTTTTTGATTTTTTTGAAACATATATCATTACGATTATAGGCCCTTACTTCGAGGCTAGTGATTTCGTTTGTAGAAAATGTCAAAATGTATGAAATTGACTGTCATCTTTTTTTTCATATATATAATATAGGTATCTTATAACCACTTTTGAATCATTCAGCAGAATTATATTAAATATTAAATGAAAATTAACTACCGGTTGGGAATGTAGATTCTACTAAGACCGACAACAACTTACTCTAGTAAACTAATTCAATTACAAGGTTACATCAATCACATATAACGATAAGAGCATAAACCACTTTGCTTAAAATTAAAGATCAAGATTTCCAAACTGTTACATTTTAATAAAAAACAATAAATCACACTAAGCCGTTATTTATTACCGCGTTAAATAAGAGGAACAATGCTACGGCGGCTTTGTTGCGAAGTCGTCATGATACTCCCTTTGAGTTAACAAATCCGTTGCCCGGAGATGAAAGCATTTCGTTTGAGACATTTCAAACGGGTGA
This sequence comes from Nymphalis io, assembly GCF_905147045.1. Classification (NCBI taxonomy): domain Eukaryota; kingdom Metazoa; phylum Arthropoda; class Insecta; order Lepidoptera; family Nymphalidae; genus Nymphalis; species Nymphalis io. The sequence goes on along the minus strand of NC_065901.1, from coordinate 1,155,629 downwards.
CGGATGCAAATCAGCCTCATCCGTTCACTTTCGAATCCTTACTATGCTAATATTGTCAAAACTTGCCCCTTTTGTTTCTTGCGGAATCACGGCTTAAACATCTGCTGAATCGAACGAAGTTCCACCAAACATGTGGAATACTTAAATTTAACCAGGAATTTGTAAATAGAAATAAATATCCTGGGACATTATTCACACACGGTCATCTGATCCCAAGCTAAGCAGACCTTGTACTATGGAAACTAGACAACTGATATACCACATATACTACTTTTCTTTTGTAAATACATACTTATAGATAATTACACCCAGACTCAGGACAAACAGACATGTTCATGCACGCAAATGTCTGTCTGGGTGGGAATCGAACCCACAAACTAAATTTTAAACCATTATTAAATATTCAGGAAAGGCAATTGTGACACAGCATTCCGGGTTATATAAACACCAGAAAATATGGCCTATATTCTCAGGTGTTAGAGTTAAAAATACGTTACAAGATTACGAGTACAATTAAAATTTGCACAGTCATCAGTTATCTTAAAATTTCGATTGCTGCCTGGAAATAGAAACATTCTGTGGAGATTTAATAATTTAAGAAAAATAAATTTAAAATGATTACTTTTTGATTTAACGAACGATCTAATGAACAACTCGGCCAGCTGCCGTCGGCCAGATGATTACCTACGCCCTTATTAATATTCTCTTATAATTATAACAAACTTAACAAAATAATAAATGTTTCTTTGAGTTTCGTTTATAACGAGATCACATCCAAAACTCACAGTTCAACCTCCCCCGATACGATCACACTCAAACTTTATAGACATCCCGATGTTTTGAACATTTCAGTGATCGCTTTACGAGCCAACTGAGAACGCAATTGTCTGACAAGTATTAAAAATTTACTTTCAAATACCGCCTACGGTTTCTAAGTTGGTGTCCTGAGTACCGTCTCGTGAGCGGAGAGAGTGAGTGTAGACTTTAGAACAGATCTCTTAATGTTTAAAAGTGGACCCAAGGTAGTTGATTTAGGCTCTAATTTCTTGGAAGTTAGAACTGTATATTATATTTTTATAGTTTATTATGTAAGTAGCTACACCACGCGGTTTCACTCGCGATTTGTTATGTTATACATACCATCTCTCAATAAATATGTTTATTGTTAATATTATTTATAAATATATTTTCTCAAGTTACTTGGTGGTAAGGCTTTGTGCAAGGTAAGCGTCTAGGTAGATACCACCCACTCATAATTTATTATATCGCCAAACAGCAATACAAGCAATCGCAATACAGTAAGAAGCTAAGATTAACGCATTCACACAAACAGCTATACGATATAAAGAATATCCGAAAAAGTTTTATTAAACGGTCAAAATCCGTACATTTTTTGTGTTCGCATATAGACATTATTTTCGAATTACAATATCTACTAAGTCATTGTCACAGATACATGCCTAATGTAAGTAACGTGATCGGCCACATCCTGTCTCGCGCTAATGGCGTATTAGTTCTAGACCCGTCGACGCGAATGGAACAAGGACGACTTGTTTTACCACAGCTATGGTTAGTAAGAGTGAATACGCCATTTTTATTGAATATTTCTTTTAAAAATATCGTAAAAATATAGTTTTTTTGTCCTCTTCTTTGATTTTGATTGAAAAACTTTTAATATAATAATTCATCATACCTAAACAAGTTTGGACAGGTATCAATTATTTAACATTTACTCTACCGCCAAACTTTTCAAGCCACAACACTTTTCGCATTAGTGTGGCCTTTTTTAAATGAACTGAATTTCTTTACGTACAGTTCTGTCGGATGTCAATCTAATTAATCGATTTGCCTATTACCATCCAAAACAATTATTGTTTTTTTTAATTCTTAGGAAATCTGTCATATACATATAGCTTGAAATCATTTCATTCATTATATTTAATATTTTCGTTACAATAGGACTCGTGATGTCAGCAATCCTACTTTGATGGTATTTCCAATTTTTGATATATTTTTTTTATGTGATAAAATTATTTACACGGCGTAAAAGTAGAATGAATATCAACACCTCTATCGTTCGTCGGCGATTGATATAAATGACTTCATACAACGGCATATATTTTAATCTCAGAGCAGCCTCGGCGCAGGACTCAGGCACAAGAGCGCATACGTATGGCACACTTAATTGTTTAAAAATGGGATACCAAATAACGTAGGTAGAGAAAATCGCATTCTGATAGTTGCTTTATTAAAAACAATACCAATGTTTTATAAAAAATTGTGAATATTCCCATTCTATTTTCTAATTTTTATATGACTGTGGCTATCGATTAATAAATCAAACAAATAAACAGATGGTTTCGCTTACCCGTATCTTATACAGAGTCATAAATATTTAGGTATTAGAGGTGGCAAAGTCCATGTTCTCATTAAAGACATGTAACGCATTACTGGTCGTCGGACGTAACCTGAGTATTGACCTAATTAGTTCGCTAAGCGAATGGTAATGGAACAAACGTGTCCATCTCACACTTGCATGATATCAACGGGATACAAATGCTCATCTCCATACAGATTACTGTATTAACTTGTTTAATTATTTTCAACATATCAGCAAAATTGTCTCAATTACTTTTTAATAAAAGCTGTGTTTGAGGATTTTTGTGATTTTCTTATCATCCCTTCCGTTTAGTGTGAGGGGGATGCGTATATAACGCAACGCCCTCTATATCTTATTATGTACCCCTGACAGCGAGAATGCAAAATTTCATGATGATTGGTTGGGTAGTAACAAACACAAAAACAAACGAACACACTGTCATATTAATAATATTATAATTAAATTAAAGTAAGTAATTACAAAATCTTTTTTTTTATTGTACGTCTCTCCATCTTATTTATCTGTCTAATTATTTTCTTCTTGGTTGTGCTAGAAGAAATATCTTTAGGAGACTAGCATTTTTTATATACTTAGATCTCTTGTTATATTTATTTAAATTTCAAAAATTAAATAATATAATAAATTTAAATTTCAAACAAAACCACCCACCCATAAGACAAAAAAGGCTGGACTTAGAATTCGTTGATTTTTAATCAAGATATATAGTTTATTGTATATATAATAATGTTATGTATGTACTGTAGAATATGTAAGAGTAATTAATAATCTGGTTCTTCACGGTTTAATTTACATTCCAAGTTTACAACATTTTAGCGAAGCTCGAACTCAAGCGAAGTGTGTCTAGTCTCGTCTGAATAAATACCACATAGCTGTTCGAATTGAAGTAAACATAGTAAATATATATTTAATTCAACATTATTAGATAAGCTAATAAACAAATTATTCGTATTTTACTTAAGTATCAATAAAATAGGTACGTAAATATTTTTACTACATTTCCAAACTAGTAAATAAATATATAGGGACCCTGTAAATCGAAAATATTTTTTTAGTCTAATTAAATGTCGCCTACATTTTTATTAATTACTTAAACTACAACGATAATATGATACTTTTTTATTAGTTTGAAAGAATTCGATTATGAAACATCACGAAAGACATAAATGATTTTTTTTTTCGAAAAACCTCGTAACAAAACTTCAAAAAATTTATGTTCAATTCACACAAAAGCATTGCTGCGGATAAGCAAGATTGATAACATCGTCGAATAAAAATATTAATGTTGTGTTAAAAATATATATAATAGCAACGAAGTGGTTATCCTTCATAGATTTCCATCAGCGCGGAAAGGTTGAAAGTATCGTGTACGAAATTGCCTCGATGGGAAGGCTGGAAAAAAAAAGAAAATAAGGCGACATCCGTCCGCGTCGACGGTCATTACATTAATGCGAGACTAAACTTGATTGATGACAGCGCGTGAATCCTTAACCCCCACCATCGGCGGGCTCCGGAAATTCCGGCACTAAGTAATTTAATCGTGTAGTAAGTCGACACCACATGCTTTTATTAAGTGTTCCTAGTTTATTTACGGCTTTCGATATCGCTTATTGTTAGATTATCACTTGACCTTTAACGTATATCAAAAATATATATATTACGTTATTTTTATTCCTTGCGGATCATAAAAAGTCAGACGAGCAAGTCTCAAGGACTTAGACATGGTAACGACCCTGTAGTTCCAATTTTCTGCGAACAGAGTCATCTCGGCGTTCTCTCCCTCGTGACTGTAGCAAACTTAAATATAATTATTTAAGTAATCGCTTAATTGCTGCAATCAGTAAACGTAAGATATCTCGCGACCACTTTTGTCAAGAAAAGGGACCCGTATAGGCATGGCTTATAAGACGTTGGAAGATATGTCTACTCCGCACCAGCCTCGATTTCTGCTAGTGAATAATAACCCATAACCACCATCATCTGAACGCCAAACTATCGCACTGACATGTATATGACTTTTTAGATAGCTTAACGAAATGTCGATGTCAAAATAAATTATATAAAAACTATCATTACGAGTGCCTTGATGGATATAGTTAGAAGACGAGAATTTTACTGATGATTTCGCGTTTAAACCAGGGAGCACCACTGAAAAAAAATTCCTGCACTTAATTTGCTTCGATAATTCATCTCGTGGAAGAAAAACATTGCTAGGAAAACCGCCATCAACCCGCATCGGAGGAACGTAGAGTAAGGTTCAAACCTCAAAAAGGAGAATAGGCCTTAAGAAAGCAGTGGGAAATATACTGACATTAACGTTATTCTTTAAATTTGAATTGGCCATTGTTGTAGACTTTTAATCTCTTGTTTTCTTTTTATTTCAACTAATTATTTAACGGCGATTAAAAGTTCTCATGAATACAAATTCTTGTTTTAATAGTAAATTTACATACTTAAACTACTTTGTTGTTGTCGACGAGCCGGTTGGCGTAGTTGGTGGATGCTTGCTTTCACGCCGAAGGTTGTGGGGTCGACTCCCACCCAGTACAAATATTTGTGTGCATGAACATGGCTGTTTGTCCTGAGTCTGGGTAATTATCTATATAAGTATGTACTTATAAAAGGAAAATAGTATATGTAGTATATCAGTTGTCTGGTTTCCATAGCACAAGCTTTGTACAAGCTTAATTTGGGATCAGATGGCCGTGCGTGACAAATATCCCAGGATATTATTATTATTATTTGTTATTAATATTGAGAAATTAAACGAACTACGTCCACAAGTTGACGGCGTATTATTATTATCATATAAATAAGCGACACAAGTTCAGCAGTTTAAATAAATATTACATTGTAACTCGTAAACAATTGACTGTGTTCGTATAAGATTAGCCTTTTTAAAAACAAATAATGTATCGACACCTTTTATTACAATTTTGGTATTAATAAAATAAGAAAAGCAGTTTGGAAATATAAGGAATACTGGAATGCTACATACATATATCGCGTTACATATTCGTTGTTTTGATGAAAAGATTTTTTGTTTTGTTTTATCAAAGTTGACATACATACATACATACATACATACGAGTAACAGACTGCAAATATACCACTGCTACGCTAACGCCTTCTCTCCTGCTACGCTAAGGTTTTGAAGTTACTCCACCATGCTGATCCAACGTGGATTCGTGGATACACGCGGTATGAAATGAATTATAAACACAAATTAAGCACGTGAAAATTCAGTGGTGCATGCTCAGCTATGAACTATGTATTATCGTACACTAGAAAAAAACTTAGTTGCTACTGCCAACTACTTTATTGAAAGTTAACCGATAGTCGAAACTCTTTATTCGAAAGAAAAAATAAACACCTTGAAACACAAACATAAAAAATAACACACATCACGAAACCACAGATAATACAAACGGCCAGTAACATTACACGCTATTCGAAAAGCGCTCATACAGCGAACGTATTCAATTAAAACAAACGTTTAGAACCACAGTGTGCAATTAGAGTCACGCACCAACAGGCAAATAAACAGCGGTCGCAATACATTATGCCGATAATTATGGATTAGCCGAACAACTGTAATTTATTTGGCCATATTAATTGCGCTTATCATCAATTACGGATCCAGCATCGATATTAGTATCACTTATTTATCTACCGTGGATATAATGGATACCGTATCTTAAAAATCTATATTGTTTTTTAATATATTTGTTGGCGTGGTTGGTAGAACACTTGCCTTTCACGCCGAAGGTTGTGGGTTCGATTCCACCCAGGACAGACATTTGTGTGCATGAACATGTCTGTTTGTCCTGAGGTCTGTCTGGGTGTAATTATCTATATGAGTATGTATTTACAAAAAAAAAAGTATATATTTTTTTTTTAATAGAATAGGAAGGCGGACGAGCATATGGGCCACCTGATGGTAAGTGGTCACCAACGCTCTTAGACATTGGCATTGTAAGAAATGTCAACCATCGCTTATTTCGCCAATGCGCCACCAACCTTGGGAACTAAGATTTTATGTCCCTTGTGCCTGTAATTACACTGGCTCACTCACCCTTCAAACCGGAACACAACAATATCAAGTATTGCTGTTTTGCGGTAGAATATCTGATGAGTGGGTGGTACCTACCCAGACGAGCTTGCACAAAGCCCTACCACCAGTATAATATATATAGTATATATATAGTATATCAGTTGTCTGGTTTCCATAACAAGCTCTGTACAAGCTTAATTTGGGATCAGATGGCCTTGTGTGAAAAATGTCCCAGGATATTATTGTTATTATATATATTTATTTAATTAATATTACGAGGTAAATATACTGACATTGTATATACACCTCTTTACACCGACAATGCGCTGAACATCCCTTGCGCCTGTAATTCAACTGGATTCCCTCTTCAAACGGGAACTGGATAGTATTGATGTTTGAAGGTTAAAAAATCGACGCTGTCCGTTTCAAATTCGGGATCAAAATTCAAAATTCCTTTATAAAATATAACAACTAGTGTTCGCCCAATGGTCGAAATTCAACCATAATCATTATTTTAAATTCAAGGAAAACGTATTTATTTGAACTTTCATGGTTTCAACATTGTGTTGTGTGAGGACCTCAATGTGTTTTATAAACTTTATATTACATTTACTTTACGTCAAGTTATCTTAAAAGTTGCATACGTAACAGATACAGTTAACCAATAATTAAAAAAAAAAACGCAAGTATTTATCGCAAACAAATTGAAATGAAAAGCAATCGATACGCGTGTAAACAAAATAAAAAATAAAAAAAAAACAATTACGTAAACGACACGTTCCAGCGAGTCGGTATCCGCGTAACGTTATCGTTGCAAATATTACGAGCTGAATACAAAAACGATACAAAACAATGCAATTCATTGTCACATATCATATTTATTCGACACTAACCGCGACCTAGCATGCTTCGTTTGAACGTGCGCTATGTGTATTAAACATACATACATACATACATACATACATACATACATACATACATACATACATACATACATACATACATACATACATATTATATTAATTTTAAATATCACTATCAAAAACGTATTGTTAGCAATCGCTTCCAGAAAACCATACGGGCTTGCGGCAACGTCAATATAAATTACAAAAAAAAAAATTATAACCAACTGCGCAGGAGATGTGCAAGCGACACGACCGGAGAGAGATAAGACGGTCCAACGGTTTTATATGTTTTTCGAGGGTAGGGAGAGGGTAGCAATCCTCCGCTAGCTCCTCCTTAAGACGGAAAGGGTACCTGGTTTATTAGTGGCCCCGATGTTCGGGGCGCACTTGGTTCCTTGGACACCGGCGAGTCCCACATACCCCCACGGTTTCCGTGGGATAAACGCGTAACGCGTTTTTTCAGCTTTAAAAAAAGGGTAGCAATGTCAAAATTGTAACTGATGTTTATGAGAATTGCCTGACAGATAAACCCAATAACCAGGCATTTGAACCCGGGACTTTTTGATTTGCAGCTGAGCTTCTAGAAAAATTACTTATAGATAATCCTAAAGGTAACAGTACTAATAGTCATACAAGACAGAATGACGTGACCACATTTAGGAAAATGGAGTTTAATAAGCCACGATCATTAAATTCGCGATCCAATTCGAAGATCACAAACACATTAATGTCGATTAATTAAAAATAAAGATAAACTAAATAACGATTATACGATTTCAATTCGGACAGACAGATGTTCGTTACCATTAAAAGAAGACATGCTAATAAACTGTCCGAGGAAGGTAATTTACCAGCGATTCTTGTGATTTTGGTATTCACCGCCTTACCAGTTATGTAAAATAATCGCGACCCAGTTTCGTAACGGCTATCGCTCCTTAGTGAACACAGTAAAAACTCCATTTGCAGTTATTAAGTGTTTATTTACATAGTTTAATATTTAAGTGCTTGAAACACTTGCAAGGTGTATTAGCTCTCGCTGTTGCTCTACTTTAAAGCGCTTTTTTTAACTTGAAATATTTTACTGAGCGCTGAATGTTTGATGGTGTCTAGCTTATTTACAAGTTGTTCATAGTTTTGTTTCAAAAATATCAGAATAATATTATAAATACGAAAATATATTACTACATATATATGTATATGTACATATATATATTAGTTATTAAGATTGTTAATCTTAGATACACATAGGTAATTAATTTAATTATTCTCACTCAATCATCACATAGTAAGCTTAAAAAGGAAAGTACACAAATGTGTGTATCGAAAAAAGTATATATAATAAAAGAAAATAACCGTCTGTCTGTATGTTATATTTAGCTTAACATGGTGGAGGATGAAAAAAAAGCCGAGATGGCTCAGTGGTAAAAACGCGTGAATCTTAACCGATGATCGTGGGTTCAAACCCGGGCAAGCACCACTGAATTTTCATGTGCTTAATTTGTGATTATAATTCATCTCGTGCTTTACGGTGAAGGAAAACATCGTGAGGAAACCTGCATGTGTCTAATTTCACTGAAATTCTGCCACATGTGTATTCCACCAACCCGCATTGGAGCAGCGTGGTGGAATAAGGTCCAAACCTTCTCCTCAAAATATGGAGAGGAGGCCTTTAGCCCAGCAGTGGGACATTCACAGGCGGTTTCGGTTCGGTTCGGTGGAGGATAAAGTTATTATATATAAATTAGAGGATTCACGAGAAATTTTAAACGAATGTAGTCGCGAAGATCAGTTAGCTTTGTTAGTGCAATTATAATAACGCCACTTATGCGCGAGTACGGGGCACATTGTAACTAGAACAAATCGGTTTTAGTCACTGTGTGTGTTACACTACTACAAACGCAACAACGTCTCCAAGCTGATATCCGTACGTTATTGTAAGTGTATCGGTTCATGCTATATCTCTTTTAATTTTGTTGCATTATATTGTCTTCGTCTAGTCGCAAGTATTTACAACTATAACACACATACATAGTCCGTTAGTGTGTTAATGGACGCATTACGGTTAAAGTTGTGAATTTAATTAATCAATCGTCTGATTAAAGCCATTTACATAACCTAATCCAATATAGAGCCGTGATACCAAACCTTTTCGCAGGAAACCAGGACACGTTGTTTTGAAACGAAATATGTTAAACCTTTCTATTAGTCGATTTACTTTAGATTGTATAAATAATTTGTTATGATCGTCTAACTTTGTCGGTTTGTTCTGCATTAACTCTGCAAATGATTGTTATGAAGTTTTACATATGATGAGTAGTGCTGGACGAACAACTGGATTAAAGCCTCTTTTCCTCTTGAAAAACGTTCGGAGCTTATTCCACCACGGTGCATCAATACGGGTTGGTGGAAACCCAAAAAACAGCTTGTCATCCGACACATGCAATTGTCCCTTAAGTTTCCTTAACCAACCAAATCAACCAACACACAATTATACTCAAATAAACGCAAAATAAACACATGAAAATTCAGTGGTGCGTGCCTGGGTTTGAACCCGCAATCATAGGTTAAGATTCTTCCATGTTAACCACTGATATAATAGAAAGAAAATAGTATAACCTTCACTTTGAAATAATGTAACGTAAAATTATAGTGTACCGTTCACATAGTCGGCACAAGAGCCGAGATGGCCCAGTGGTAAGAACATGTGAATCTTAACCGATGATCGTGGGTTCAAACCCGGGCAAGCACCACTGAATTTTCATGTGCTTAATTTGTGATTATAATTCATCTCGTGCTTTACGGTGAAGGAAAACATCGTGAGGAAACCTGCATGTGTCTAATTTCACTGAAATTCTGCCACATGTGTATTCCACCAACCCGCATTGGAGCAGCGTGGTGGAATAAGCTCCAAACCTTCTCAAAAAGAGGAGAGGAGGCCTTTAGCCCAGCAGTGGGACATTCACAGGCTGTTACGGTTACGGTTACGGTTCACATAGTTTGTAAATTAAAATGGCCGACAACAATAAATAACACAGTAACAATAAAAAGTACTAAAAAAAATGTGTAATTGTTTTTATTTATTAAACGGACGCTGAACATATTTCACGCTACGCGTCAAGTTTGAAAAAGCACTATATATTATTTAAAAGGTGGGTTCATATCGTTCCTAATATAATTTATTACTCGAATATATTTACAATATAAACCAAAAAGAATATTTAAAATGCGTAATAGTAAAAAATGTCGCAAATTAAAAAAAAATTCTAGCAAATGCAAAACATCAAATTTGGTGATTATAAAAAGATTTAAAAATATATATATTACATTAGAATAGATTAAATTTAATAAACACATAGAGATTCGTTAATGAAACAATTCTTTTTTTATTATTATTGCAATAATATATATAACAACAAAGTATATAGTAAATGCGCCGCGCACACATAATGGAGTTTAGGGCGCGCGCGGGGAGAGGGCATTACGGCATAAGAAAGTGTCTGTTTGGCGTCATGGCAAACAAATCGGTCTTTAGACGATAAATGTTTCACATAAAAAAATATAAGAGACTACCTTTAACATAAATCAGGACTTAAAGCGTCGTTGAGTCGAACAGCTTTGCGGAAAGAGAATAAAATAAGGCACATGATTTGTGTTCTAGATTTATCACGTCATAACGAACCAATGAAATCAACGCTACATAACGTCACTTAAATATATGTTCATTTATTACAAATATCAAGATAAAAAAAAAATTATAAAATGTCCATAAAAATCATCATTTAACGTATAGTAAGCCTTTATTTAAAAAAAAATGCACGCTCTCATGTCGCATAGATTAAATGGTTCGGCCGTTGATAAATGGATTACAATATACAAAACGGCACTCGAAAACAACAAAAAAAAAACCACTCCATCTAACACGCGCCGATATTTCAACATTAAAACCGTACAATGAAAAGCGATTGATTATTTAGATGTATGATACATTTAAAATAATAGAGTTTTTGGATGCATAACGCATTCATTCGGTCCAATAATCCTTTTCCATTATTCAAAAGGTTGAATGGAATCAGCCTCGAGCCGAATTTAATTTTACACGTAACTCACTCGGGACTGAGGTCGCAGCCAGTCATCGAAAAAAATTAATAGATTATTCAATATACAAAAGGTAAAATGGAAGGAATTAAGTGGGACCATAATCCTACTAATTACTTCATGCTAAATTAAATCACGCTCATTCATTTGTTTTATCCGCCGCTATAAGCGCGTACACGTAACGGTTTTAAAATGTTTGAACACTGGCAAACAATATTATCAGTTCGGTATTACCCATCTATTAATAAAACCTACAAATAAAAAGCTTTAGCGAAATTTGTCGTTGCTGAATGTGTGTTGAACAGTTTTCATGAGTAAATAAGTATAAATTATACGTGTTATATTTAATCGAAATAAGGGGTAATGATGCTAAAACAAAATTACAAGAACATCAAAGGAAACAAAATAAAATAGTAAAAATAATTTTTGGATATCCTTATATCTAACACCTACAACAAAAATTTACAATGAAACAAGGATTATGAACCTACGACAGCTTTATATGTATATATAACTCATGTATCTTAATACGAAAAATCATTAGTAAATCCATACATTCTGACTTGTCCTTTGTGAAACATGTAAGTAAGCGTAGCATCCGTCGACCTAGTTTACTACTTTTCCCGAAAATTAGAACTAAGTATGCACGAAAAGATATAACGTTTGAAGGAGTACAACTTTATAACAAATTACTACCTACTATAAAAAACTGCCCAAGATCGGGATGGTTGGCGTTCTATGGGGGAGGCTTTCGTCCAGCAGTGGACGGCAAAAGGCTGAAAAAAAATAAAATAAAAAATGTAAGTTCAATTAACGAGTTCAAGTATCGGCTCACACGCTACATTTTGGAAAATTAATACTGATGACATAAGAAACTTACTTTATACCTCGTTATTTGAGTACCTACCTATGTGGCGACCATTATTACATTTAACTTCATGTAATATATATGTTCTTATGTAAGTGACGTTCGTCTTTTTTGAGAATAAAGACTCTTTGAACTTAAATTAAATATTTTGAGAGATTTAGTCTACATTCGATTTAGTTTATAGCTATTGACAAATTTTAGATAAATTGAGTTTAGAATTTAGAAATTAATAATAAGTTATATATTTCTCTATATCTCTCTCTCTCTCTCTCTCTCTCTATATATATATATATATATATATATATATATATAGAGAGAGAGAGAGAGAGAGACAAAAATTACTCCTTTAATAGTATCTATATCATATCGACATACATTTATATGCGTGATTTAAAAGATTTGGATCTCTTTGAACATAAGTAATTTACAATAACATTTGTACCTTTATAGCAGTAAGCTTTTACTTTTATACAAATACGTTGCTTACTATAGATTTGATTTCTATTCGTTTTGCGCAACTCGCAAATTCCAAGGCGATTTGCTAACCAACGTTTACACAGTTGGCAAGTTCTGATCGCTAACGAGCGAACACGGTAGGATAAAGCCTTGTTCCAGTCAACAATTACGAAATCTGCCGACCGGCTTAGACCCAGAAACAGATGATCACAGAAATGAGGAACATTTCTCAATTATTAAACTAGATCTTTATAAAGCAGCCATTCAAATTGATAATGATTAATATTTAAAACATTGTGAAAATTTATTTCATAATTAACGTTCAAGGAGATATAAGATATGTATATTATAATTTAAGCATTTTGAAACAAAAGTAACTAAAATAAGTTAGAATAATACTAATGAATACGTTTCTATATTTTTCACAATCTATAAATATTTTCAATTATACATCTAAAATGCAATGAAACTAGTTATTGAGGTATGTGCACGTGTGAGGACGAGGGGGGGGCAAGGTGTTACGGAACATAAACAAACTCACTTTCGCATTTATAATGTTAGGATAAATCATTAAAATATTATTTTTAAATTACACTCAAGTATATTATATACTTGAGTGTTTAAATTATTTTAATTACTCTTTAAATTATAATATCGTCTTTTTTTTTTTTTTATATCGCCGGGAGGGCAAATGACTCTACTCCACCTGATGGTAAGTGGTAGTAGAGTCCAAACGCGACGACGGCCAGTACAGACGGGAAAAACGTTCTGCACTAGCCGCCTTCGCCTTGCCGGCCCGCAAGATGCCTCTTCACGCCTCGTTTGAAGGAACCCGGGTTGTAAGAGGAGGGGAATACGTGAGCTGGTAAGGAATTCCATTTTTTGGAAGTGCGACAAAGAAAGGAGTTGCCAAATTTCTTTGTTCGCGATGGAATTGATGTCACAGTTAGGCGGTGACATCGAGAACCAGCTCGCGTGGACTTAAGAAGGAAGGGGGAAGCAGGAATTAGAGAGAATAATTCCTCAGAGCACTCGCCGTGATACAGTCGATAGAAAGCGCTCAGTGCTGCTATCTCACGACGCTTTATTAAAAGACGATATTATAATTTAATTTTTTTCAAAGTAAATAAAATTAAAGTAAACAAAGCAATGGAGAATAATTCACTCAGATATTTTTGTATAGACAATGTTGATTGATGAAAAAGAGTAACCGTACTGAGTGCCAAGAGAGTTCTGCTCGGTAGAATATACATTCCGTACCGGCTTTATCTTCACATTATATTAAATCTTGTTAAATGACTATTCAAAAGTAATGGTAAGAAAATGGTCTCGCAAAATCCTATAAATCACGAGGTTTTCGACGTATTAGCAAGTAACTAACTAATAGCAACTTACTTATACGTCGAAAATATCATGAAAGAAATCATAAAAATGCACAACGCTTAGGTAAAAGCGCTCTGATTAAAAATAAGCCATTTAAAGTGTAGAACATAAAGAACGATTCCGCTGAAGCTTTATTAATGAAAACCAAGAGCGCTTTAAATTGTTGCACCACACACGACGTTAACGAGAAATGTGTCCGATCTAATTGTATTTCTCGGAGAAAAATCTTGTCCATTTCATTGTTAGCACTGAGAACACTCACACACAGTCTGTACCAATCGACGTAAGACGATTGACAAACGAGGCGCAAAAAATAACAACTTATAATTAAAATGTTTTAAAGAAAAAAATATTTCAGATATAATTATATAGGTTTTTTATTAATATATTTAGGAAAGAAAGATGGACACTCATTTATAGAGACCGTCGTTAAAAAACTACATAAACCATCAATTATTTATCGAATTATATTCGTCGAGTATGTCGTAGTAACTCGGATAAATTTTTCGTTGATTAAGTGTTTCCTTTGAAAATTTGAAGTGTAAAGCTATGAAAATTAAGTATATATTACACAATACAATATTACACTGTTATATAATACCACAACGAACACCATAGATATCAGACTGACATGCACGCTGGTAGAAGATATAGGATTTCAATTAGATGTCTCATTTGTCTAACTAAGAGAAACGTTTGAAACGGAATCTACGAAGACCCAACTCAACAATGACGGCAACATTCAAAAGGAACGACCTCTCTAACAAGGTGTCAAATACCTGACGCTATTGTGCGACATCCTACTTCGAAGGACGAATATTCACGTCCCAATAAACGGAATATATAACTTTAGTCTAAAGAACATACGCCTGAGGGAATAGTTTTGGGATATTTTAGCATTATTATGATTATATCGTCAGTCCTATTGTAATATATGACGTGTACGATTATTGTTTAAATTTATAAGCTACACTTATATGTAAAATATCTTTATGGTACATATATTTTCTTGGTAGCCGCGATTAAAGAAAAATATTAACAAAAATCATGAGAGGTTTTTTAAATAAAGGATTGGAGAGAGTGCGTTTGTATGTAATATTTTACCTTCTCATCGGCGATGTCATGATAAGCATAGCAAGTCCCTTATTGTTCAAACCAATCAGTCAAAACTCTATTCCAGTTTAAAATTACTTATTACAAGCAATTTATTTTTGAAGTACTTGCTACTAGTTGTGACTGTATGGTTCAGTTATATTATACCCATTTCGTGATGACAGACTTAAAAGCTTAAAAAAACTTCTTCCTTTAGCGACATTTATATATATATAAATTTAATATGTTTACAGAAACAGGTTCGAGGTGTTGCAGAGAAATTCTCTCGTGTCCACACTTTTTACGCAGACATTTAATTGGAAGTTGATTCACGTAAAAATAACGAGCTCAGGATACTAGCGTTACGAGTTCGATTACCGCTTCTTACATTACATAAGAATAAAAAAATAAATCGACTTCATCATTTATAGATACAAAATCGAATGGTGTTTTACAAACGGGTTTATTATAGCAGTATATTTTACTACTAAATTTTACAAAACGCTTTTAAATTCTAAAAGTACTGTACATTAGACAAAACAGATTCCCTCCGAAGACAGTGGGTATTACTGATTTTTAGAACAGAAGATTTTTTGAAGACAACAGCTTAATCGTTTTTGATGACGTCGAAAGGTGTATACTGTCCCAGAAAGCGCGGGATCCTATCAATACAAAGAAACAAAAAAATTATAATATATTATGTAATCATTCCTGGTTGCTGGCGTGCTGGTTATAAAATGATCTTGCTCCTGAGGTTTTCTTGGAGCGCCATAATATGGTAGCTAACAAAAGGATTAAATAAACAATCGATAATTGACTCGGATACAAAACTGTGAAGAAATAATTCAATTAAAAAAACGTAAATTTCAAATATTATTATTATGTAAAATGTAAGCGTCTGTTTCACTCACTCGGTTTCTCGTAATCAGTAATCGATACATTTTAATTTTTTTATAATGAGTCAGACGTAATTACGAAACTCATATACACAAAATTTGAAGTATATTTAGGCGGCTACCTACGTAAGCAAGTATATTATTATAAGTAATTTTGTGAAAGATTTCTTTGTCTTTTAAATTTCTTTTTTAAATAAGAAATATTTCATATTAAATTATGTATTCATTAATAATTTACTTAAACGTCCTTGTTATTAAACGGTGAAATTTCAAACTGAAAAAATCAATTAAAATTTTAGCTCACCACTAAAAGAATTATTTCTTATTATCTGCCGTTTTTTGCTACACTAGAAAAGCGAACAAAATCGTTTACGATACTGTTTATTATCGGCAGAAATAAAAGGCATTATAAAAAGGAACGTCTTAAGTCGAAGTTAGTCGGACTAACCCAGCACGGAGACATTAACGCGTTTCTCCAAAAACTTTTGTCAAAGACAAAACCGAACACCTTTATTCAATATAGAAGCACTATATTTGCTTATTAATTGACAAAAATGTACCACCAGCTCTGAATAATAAACAACTTATAACTAAAAAGCTAGAAGACAGGTTATTTTGTTTTCCAAACCAGCGGTAGTTCGTTACCTTGACTATTAATAAGTAAATGAATGAAAGAGTTTGAGTACAATCTCATCCGACAAAATGGCGACAGGATACAATATTAACATATAACAATAACGTTGAATATTTTTAACATTATTGCTAACAAACTAGACTGTATATTTATAAACCGCTGTTGTAAAGTTTCAGTTGGTTCAGTAAAGTGTATAAGTATTAGATAGTGGATAGAAGTGTTTTTTTTTTTGTTTAGTAAAAACTGTTTTTTTTTTTTGTAATAAATAAATTATTATTACTTGTGCTTGAAATTACACTGGCTCTTAACATTTATACCGAAACACAGCAATGCTAGTAGAATTAATGATTGCTGAAACACACCCAGACGGGCCTGCACAACACCTGATGATGCAACTCTGTCAAAATATTTAGCAAAACATAAAATAAGTAAAATTGCGATTCAAACTCAAACATTAAAAGGCGATTATTTCCATCGCGAAAGTTTAAAGTGTACAATAAATAAGATAAGACAAAACACACAAGTGAAACGGAATAAAATTTATTATCAAGATATGAGTTTGGGAACTCGTTAATAATTTAATTAAACCACTAGAAACAATTGTACAAAGTTGACAATTGATGAAGTTTATATAAACTTTAAGAAATATACGTTAAGTTTTCTACTTAAAAGAAGCTAAGCTTATATTTGAAATACTTTTAATTTACCATAAGAATGACATAACTTAGTTGAAATTATAGAGGACGAAATAAATGCTACTACATAAATCACGACCGCGTGGAATGATGGCAAGAATGCCGCCAGCATTTCCCCTTTGAATCGCAATTCCGATTCTCCGGGCAAAAAAATCAGCAAGTCCCCCGTAGAGGCAATAGGACGACGAATTATATTCGTTTTTAATACATTAGGAATAAGTAAATTTTAATATAGAACCAAACAATAAAAAACGCTTAGCTGTTTTGCTAAGCCCAACAACAAAGATATATACATATATAGTAAAATATCACTGCGGGGTATAGAACTTCTCTCTTATTGAAGATGAAACGAAGACCCAACGAAACAAAACATTAAAGCTAATAAATAAAAACTGCAGTCAGCATCTAGCGCATCGAATTATAAAGTGCTTCTAGGTCACAGATAAATTCATTATGTCCAGAATTTTACATTACTAACAGGACATCGAGAAAAGCTTGCTTTATCTTTTGTATGGTCTGCCGAAGGTCATTACAGGTGATATTACTGGTGATAGTTCGACTGTTGTTAGTATATTTGACGTCACAGACGAAAAACACTTAATTATAATAATAATATCCTGGGACTTTATTCACACACGGCCATCTGATCCCAAATTAAGCAGAGCTTGTGCCATGGAAACCAGACAACTGATATACTACGTATACTACTTTTCTTTTGTAAATACACACTTATATAGATAATTACACCCAGATTCAGGACAAACAGACATGTTCATGCACACAAATGTCTGTCCTGGGTGGGAATCGAACGCACAACCTTCGGCGTGAAAGGCAGGTACCTACCAACCACGCCAAACGGCTCGTCAAATTATACCAACGCATAAATAAATAAATGGTACACCTCTAGTTATTAATTCATCAATATATTTACCTTGAAGTCTACCGCCAAGTTAATCTGCTGGACCTACTAGACTTTGAAGTAAATATTTTATAATAAAAATACATCTACAAGTATATTTCTAAAGCATTTTCGTTTATCAGATAAGTGTCAAATCAAATATAGCCTTGTCTATATCATATCATATATATAATAATCTCTAGACGTCGTCACCTAAAAATTAGGTCTCGTTTCCTTCTGTTCCTAATCTTTAAACGAAACAATCTTTCGAAACAAAATTACTTTACAAAACATCATATACAAAGTTAATGTGATTTGCCTCAATATGTATTTACGTAATGCTATCTAAAAAAGGGCGGAAAAAAGTTTAAAATCTCGTCACGATCCAGGCTATCCACTTTCGCTTATGTCCATCAAGTACGGAGCACTGGTTTTTAAATCATTTATCTGTTTTTACGCGGCATCGTTTACACGGAATTCGTTCGACATCTATACTATTATTATAAAGAGGTAAAGTTTGTGAGGTTGTAGGGGGTAATCTCTGGATCTACTGAACTGGTTTTGAAAATTCTTTTACCAATAGAAAGCCACATCATTTGTGTGATAGGCTATATATTAACCCGAAAAATGAAAAGACTTTTTCGTAGTAGTCGGATGTCGTGGACAACGCGACTTTTGTCAGGAAATAAATTATAGCACTCGGTACAAACCGAACCACAATCGTAATTTTATCACAAGTAAAAATGTTTACCGCCCAACGAAGTGGGCAAGGGTCAGCTAGTCTTCGATATATTTACTTTGTATATACAGTCTCAAGCCAACATTTTATAATTAATGTATCAAAAAATGTATATGAAATAATTAATTTATAAGGACAAATAAAATCCAAACAAAGATAAAACTAATACGAGTAATTCAACACAATAAGATTATGTTATCTACGTGTTCAATACAGCATTATATTGTATATACTTGAAATTGATGATTAATTAATCGTAAGTGCGAAACAACTTCGATCGATAAAAATTCACATTTCAATTATTGAGTCTAGAACATTCTAATCATCGACCGAATATTCATCGCTTTAATAGTGCAATGGCATGTGATTTAAAAATCGCAGGTTTGATCCTGACCCCTTGGACTATATTTGGGAGTCAAAATATAATTCCTTAAAAACGGGCATTGGTAATATTAAAAATTATTATATATTTTTTCTGATCCTACCTAACCTTTTAAAAACGCAATTTGTTATTAGACTTATGTAGCCTATGTGTAAAGTCAGGGTATAAGCTATATCTATTTCAAATTCCATATAAATCCTTCCGTGTTAAGTTAGCCTATGTCCTTTTCTGTACTCATCATATATCATTTTGTATTTCTAAAACGCCATTATGTTGGAAATTTATATCTGAAGTAAAGTATCCAAGCTATCTAGTAGTAATGATCCTAATTTATAAAACAACACCTTATAACAAGTGGCCAAGAAGTTAAGACTGCTATTATATTAAATGTTTCAACAAGTTGCCCGAGCTCGTACAGCTTAGTTAAATGGAATCGACTCCCGTGGGAACCTTCACGTGTATCATCTGTTGGCGGAACTGGTGGTGAGCTCGGTGCAAACTGTTGACTAGAATAGTTTATACATGATCAATATATTATCAAGAATTTAAAATATAATACAGTCCAGAAAGATGCTCTTATTGCATAAATAAAATTCTCTCTAGACATTATACCTATATTAATTTATCCTACTGACGAGAACTCGAGAAACTCGCTAAGAATATCTCATTTGACAAACGTGGCGTTCGCATCGGTTACTCGAAATAGGAAAGATCGATTTCTTCTAAAAAACGATTCAAGTAAGAAAGGATTCCTTTTTATTGTATTGTGTTGGCAATAACGCCACATTGACGACGGAACTTATTGGACGAAGCGACTTTTCATTTGGATCATAGGATTGTTGAAGACGAGATTAGAACGAGCCGAGTACTGGGGATTTATCTCTCAAGATTTATTCGCACGATAGCGCCGTTTATTGAACACGTACCTGAAACAAAAAAAGAACAAACATTTAATTTTCGAATCCAATTATCATTTATAAATACAAAAGTGAAGACTAAAAGTGTTTTTTATTAATTAATGTATTAACAGTAATTGTCCAAGCGCAGCACATCATACTTTAAGTACAGATATACTGTTAAAATTAGGACGATGGTGACGCGACCTCATAAGGGTTTTTCCTTACATAAAATCGCTTAACGCACCTAAAGAAGTTTTCACTTTAAAAATACTAAACTACAAAATAAATCAACAGCTAGAATTAAAAAAGCCATCAAATAAAAATACGAATTCCTGTATACTCGTATTTTTAATTTAAAAAAAAAACTATTGTTAGCAAAAAACCGCAAACAAAATAAATACAAAGCTACACTAAATTCGAATTTGATCCGCATTTGGTCGCTTTGTTTTTCAATCACGGGTCGTGTGCGACTGTGTGTAGGGACATTTTAGTACCTCTCGTATTTTCCTGCAAACGTTCGTTATGAGGATATTTATGCTACGTTTGTTTTTCATTGGAAATCGTCACTTTTATAATGTCGTTAGTTCGACAAGCGGATCGTGTGCGCGCACATTTAGTATTTACTTATATACAGATTCTGTATTCGTTTGAAACAATTTGTATTTAGAGTGTATTGCAGTTACTTTATATTCATACCTATAATTGCACGTGCGTTGTTTGTCAAATCTCAAAACTTATTAAATTGCCTTGTTGAGCCGAAATGATGATAATTTCAGAGCATTCAAAATTAAATAACAGCACGTCTATATAGTTCGATTTCCAACGACGAACGATGTTTGAAAAATTAACTACAGGCACAAGGAGCCCCTTATTAGAAAATCTTAGTCAGTGTTGGTTAGTGGCGCATTGGCGGAATGTCTACGGGCGATGATGACCTGGTCTAAATATTTTACACAAAAAAAAATCTAATAAATTATTCGTTATAAACAACGATTTATTATGTATTTAACGTGATTAATCTTAATTACAATTGACCTTTTATAAAGTTAATTATCTTTTAAAATAATAGCGTAAGGAATCATAATTCCGGCAAGCTCGTGTCAGAGAGAGCTAACCTTTATTTATGTTACTTATTAATATACAAAACCATTTTATGATTCAATAACATACTGAAATATGCTGTGTCGCCGCTGGGGTTAGGGGGGTTATTCGTACCCCGAGAACCCCATAGGAATGGAGGCCCGCTTGAGCGGGCCAACCGTCGGTGCGTCACGGTAGGATGCGCAAGCGATCCCGTGACGCCCCTTCGACAAGACGGAGTGGGTACCGCTGGTTTTTTAGTGGGTATTCCGGCGCCTTCAGTGCCGGCTAGTCCCACATACCCCCCACCTCATAGGGGGAAAAGCGTAAATGCGTTATTCCAGCGAAAAAAAAATGCTGTGTAGTTTCGGCAACGTAGAATAGAACCCCATCTTAATAAGTGGGTTTCGTAAGCCGATTGCGGGAATTTTTGTTAAGCACCAGTTATTTTAAAGTATTACCAATGGGGACACGACGTCAGAAAAGCGACCGGTATTAAATGTTTACTAAATCTTTTTTATCCAAGCTCAGTTTTTAGTTTACAGCGCTGATCTCAAATAAATGAGATAAGGACTAGGGAAAAAGCATTATGTTGTACATTGTCGTAGCACCGCAGATATATATTTACAAATATCACAACAATCATAGCCTTATAACTTATACTTCTCCTGCTAGACCTAAACTATGTACCTAAATTATGAAATTAAAATCCAATAAGTTTTCTTTTCTTGATACGGGATTCAAATCCGGGAATAAAAGCACAAAAACCAGCTAGTATTTACATACTAGCAGTTTTAACGGAGATAAGAAAAAGCAAATTGTCGATGACGGTCGCATTTTACAAAAAAAAAAAAAAAACAATTTAAAGTTTTCAATAATACAATAAATCGGTTTAATTCCAAATAAACTTTGCAGATTAAGTTAAGTCGCGAGATTATCAAAAGTTTCTGTGACAGCTGAACTTAATGGCCACGAATAATAACTTCTGCTTATACATAATATTACACGGTGTGTATTAGTTTAGCATGTGTGTGTATTATGGTATATCTGTTTGTGTAGCAAAGTCGGAATATGAAAATATATAGAGAGTCCACTCCTAACCGTTCGTTGAAACTTTATAATTTTGCAAGTATTTTCTTTACATAACATTACAATACCGTATCTTACGATGTATACTTAGAAAGCAAAATTATTTTTAAAGACTCGTAATGTCTCACTAGAGTAAAACATCGCAAGGAAACCTGCACGTGTCGGATTCTATTCATCCAAAAACCCTCATACGAATAGCGTGTTGTTGGTGTACTCCAAATTCCAATCCTTCTCAGGAGTCGAGCTAACAGTGGGGCATTTACTGACTGTCACTGTAATGTTACTTATTGTTAGTTAAGTTTTTAATCATCATTTAGAATGGTTAAAGTAAATCATAATATAATATTTTAACAACTTAAATGTTATAATAATTGTACAAGGTCGTCAGGAAGTCAGCTAATTTTATAATATTGCGTGATTGGTATTTTAATTATTTTTGTACATAGTTAATAACCTTCATCACAATGTATATATATTATATTATAAAATAAAAACATTTATCTACATCAATTAAATTGCAATATTTATATAAAGTATTTAATAAAAAACTATTTAAATATTTATTTATTAATAAATGTAAATAAAAAAGTGGAAAAAATCTTGTTAAGCGATAAGCATGCTGTTGTACTTGATAATCTTTTTTTAATATTCTTTGTATATATTTTATTTCTAGTACTTTCGACTCTTTGGTCTAGTGGCTACATGTAAGGCCGCAGACCCGATGGTCCTGGGTTCAAACTCCAGGTCGGGCCAATAAAAAGTTATAAAGTTTTTCGGTCGAAAATTCTCAGTAGCAGCCCAGAGTCTAGTAGTTGGAAGTGTGTACACTCCCGTGCCTCGGAAAGCACGTAAAGCCGTTGGTCCTGCGCCTGAACTCTTTCCGGTCGTGTCGGATTGCCGTCCCATCGGATTATGAGAGTTAGGGAATAGAGAGTGCACCTGTGTTTGCGCACACACTTGTGCTTTATAATATATCCTGCGTAGTTGGCTAATCTCTCTTGAGATTGGCCGCCGTGGCCGAAATCGGTCTGGAGGACATTATTGTATTTGATTAACTCTGTAAATAAGAGGATGAAAAAGAACAACTGAGTTTCACTTCCAACTACCAGACTCCGTGCCTCAGCAAGCACGTAAAACCGTTTGCACAGCGCGCCAGATTTCTTTTCGGTCGTGTTGGATTGCCGTCCCGTCGGATTATGAGAGTTAGGGAATAAAGAGTGCACCTGTGGTTGTACACACACTTCTGCACTATAATATCTCCATCTCTCTTGAGATTGGCCGCCGTGGCCGAAATCGGTCTGGAGGACATTATTATTTTTAGCAGGTACGTATAAATAAGTGGTAAACAAATGATCATTCTGGATAACATAAGGCAGAAACCACTGATATATTCAGATTAGCCCATAAATCATAGATTTTTGGTACGACTCCACAATCAACACTGACTATATAGTAAGTGCGATTTATTTTAGTCAATCAATGTTTCCACTTAGATAACCAGTTTTTTCTTAAGCAAATTAAATCCTAAGTTCATTACGCTAAGTTTAATTTAATTGTTTTAGTTTCTTATAGAACTTTCCCTAGGCGCAGACAATGACGATAGGTTAAAGTCTAGTGGTCGTGTTGAAGATTCTCTTGCATCTGGCAATTCTTCCAAAGCAAATCAATCGGTTAAGTTGACGCACCACTTTTAGTCATATTCATTAATTAAGCGCTAATTTAATCATAAACAAAGAATAATTAATATTAAGGTGTTAACAGAATTAATATTAGTGTGTGTGTAAATACAGTTGACCTCTTAATTAACTCACTCTAATTGTGATGTGAGATTTGATTTAATCCACAGAACCATCTCGACTCCAAGAAAGAATAATTATTCTGTAATAAAACTACTTATTTCCGTGATTAAGAAACGTGTATCATTTGCGAATTAAAACTGCATAATCGATAAAGTGATGAAACAGAAAATCCCAAGGTTTTCACGCGCTCTTGACACGCATAATTACATACCATGATTGTCGTCTAACAATGACACGAAACATGAGTCTACTTGCCAATAATGCTGCATAGCGCTGTACAGCAGAAACATTTTGTATTGGAAAATTTGTTGGCGCAACTTGGGAATCAGACCGCATGCCGTTGCGTTGCGTGTATACTATATAATACGTTTCTATATAATATTTAACATAATAAGAAAAATACACTTATTTTATTTACGAACATTACGTATTTTTTAAATTTATTCATTGATTTTCTTTAATAAAGTATTCTTTTATTAGCCATAAATTTGGATGTTTTACATATGGCGGACGTCCCTTGACGGCCACTTTTTTATTGTTTGACCTTTCTAATAAATTTGCGTCAACAATAATATATATATATATATATATATATATATATATTATATATATATATAATATTGAATTATACACGTCTACCTATTTTGTGTGACAATCATGATTTTATAAACTAAAATATTGTTCTGAAGTTGAAACCCAGTATAATATAATATATATATTTGTGATTCATAAAACAATTTATACATTGGTTAACGGTGATAATAACATATGATTTATGTTCGCGGTTTCGTATTGCGTAATAGAGGTCTAAAATTATTGCTAATATCGCTCGCACTTGATTACAACGTTAATTAAATTAATGTACTGTGTATTTAATTATTCTATTTATAACAGTATTAAATATAATGGCTTTATTTATCTATAAAATTCCATGCTAGTCCGGTGGCTAAATTATTAGGCTGCATATATATGCAAGGTCTTCAGTTCGTATACCAGAGGTCAGAGATGATAAATTCATAGTAGTTAGGAAGTTAAGTTGCACTTCCGTCGTCACCCTGCTTTCTCCAGACATTCCACCGTATTACGATGACAAGAGAATAGGCAGTACACTATATTTGCGTGCACACTAGTAGTCTTTGCCTTAGTTCGGACAGGAAAAGTTCATTAAAATTCGAGCAATTAAACATAAGAAGTAACATATTTATCGTATATTTTTTACCTTTTGACTTTTAAACACATGATTTCTGTATATGTATTATGTAAATTATGTCAACCTATACATATCTATATATTTGACTATATAACATCGTAAGCCTCAAATAGTAATCATGCAATTTGCTAGCTAACTTTGAAGTGAAGTTTAAAATAAATATAAATAATAAATAAAGTGTGAAAGAAAGAAAAGGTGAGATAGCGGAAATGTGACGGTCGCACCATGTCAAACAATTCCATGGAACATCCCACATACACATCACACACTGAGCCAATTTCTATCCGAAATTTGAAAGATGAAACAAATTAAATACGGCTCAGGCTACTCAACCTACTCAGAAACAGCAATCTATGATTGGCCGTCGGAGAAAGACGAATTATACACACTTGTGAACACGCCGATTCTCCTCCTGTTGTCCAGATTCGAACAGTAATCATCGAACGTGATCTACACGTTTTATCCATTGAGTCCCATATGTAATATTTGATGCAATTCACAATGCTCTGAGATTGTGAAGCATGCAACTGTCCCCCACGTGTGGAGTGCTTGCGTGCGCGCTAACTAGGGCGTGAACAGCTGACGTTACAAGGTCGACTAGTCGCTTCTATTATGAATGCAATTCGATTCTTCGATTCGAATTCTCGTTTATGCAATTCCATTTTTAAATATATTATAAACTAAAATTTATTCTTGATGTGATTTGTTCACACTGACGACTCATTAGAATTTCGATGTGGACAATATTAAAAAAAATCTAAGTCAATGAATGTAAATCCGGTGTAGATTAGGCTATCTTGCATCGGATGAAATTTGTGTCATGTTATAAACTTTATTATAAACGAATAAAATAAATTATACATAAAATACAAATTTTTATTTCATCACTTACAATTTATTTACAATACATCATTGGATTTTCCCCGATTAATGATTCTATCTTGTATTGAGGGAACTTCGAATTCCGGATGACATTTGACTTTAAGGAAAAAACCTATTCCGATACAACCTTCGGCTTGAAAAGCACGCGTTCTTTCTTAATGTTTTTTTTCTCTGAATGTTTGCGGGTTCAAGGCCAGGTTAACCACTGAGATTTCATATGTTTTTAATTCATAATTCAACTCATGCCAAGCGGTGAGGAACTATCTACGTGGTGATGTTCTATAAAATGTGTACCCACCATCCCCCATTAAAACAATGTGATACAATAAGCTTCAAGCCAGACTGTTACTTTTATATCGCATAGTAAGTGAACACCACCGCCTAATAGACGCACTGTTAGGTATATAAATCATCGCTTACATCGTCAATGCGCCACCAACTTTGGTAACTAAGATGTTATTTCCGTCGTGTCTGTAATTTCACTGAATGCCTTAGCATTTAAACTGGAACACAATAATTCTGTATTGCTGTTTGGCGGTGGAGCATTTGATGAGTAGGTAGTACCGACCGAGACGGATTTGCACAAAGCCCTACCACGTGGTATGTTATTAGTAATTTGATACAATTAAGTTGTTAAAACGCGATACGCGTCACTGAGCACTTTTACTAATATATCTTTCACTGTCCGCAGCTCGCATATTAATTGTTAAACTTTATCAATTATCAGAGTGTTACGTTAGGAAGTTTCACGAGCCGAACACCTCACTCACGCTCCGCTATAGTTTCGGGAATCTTACACGATAACGAATAGCGACGCTTATATTTATAAGACTACTTATTAACTCGAGAAAGAAAATCTCGGCTAGTCCGTTAAGTAAAAGTGGATGGCGTTATAAGTTAAAGTTACTTTGTGGCGAGTAACTTTTTACTTACATCTAAGCTGAGAAAAATATAAGCGGTATTTTGTTTCATGTTTTCATTTTATAAATTCTTCATTAAGAAATCTTAAGCAATATTTTTAGAAGTTTTGTAATATTATATTCTTTTATTAAATTTATTTAAAAAAAAGTAATAAAGCAAATGTTCTTAAGCAAATAAGATGCTCCTCGTGCTTGTAATTACACTGGCTAGCTCACACTTTAAATCGTACGCAATGACTACAATTGAAGACATAAGCGTATAAAGTGTATTTTTAAACTTAAGTGAAGTATATTTCATCGTATTTTTAAACGTATTAAATTTGTTACTATACAATATAATATTGTTGTAGAATATCTTTAAGAGAAAACATATTTTCTTTCAAGTCTTTAATAAAGATTACTTTATAACCTAGCGAGGAGTACAGTGCTACACCCACTACTGATTGGAATTAAACTAAATAAATAAACCACTCATCAGATATTCTACCGCAAAACAGCAGTACTTGTTATTGTTGTGTTCCGGTTTGAAGGGTGAGTGAGCCAGTGTAATTACAGGCACAAGGGACATAAAATCTTAGTTCCCAGGGTTGGTGGCGCATTGGCTATATAAGCGATGGTTGACATTACTTACAATGCCAATGTCTAAGAGCGTTTGGTGACCACTTACCATCAGGTGGCCCATATGCTCGTCCGCCTTCCTATTTTATAAAAAAAAAAATATTACAAACCAAATTGTAATATTTACTATATTCAATATCAACAAAGATATATTATTATATTAAAACGCACAATCTCTCAATCGTAATGAATGAACATATGTTCACGAATACGTAATTTACTTAAATACATAACACTGCAAATTAATTAAAATCATATTTTTATTTCATGACACCTTCATCCACTCAATTATGTCTGTTTGGCGGTAGTACGTATTAATTGTCTGTGGATAATACCTAACTATGCGAGTAGACGAGCCTGCACAAAAGCCAACCATGGCAATATAGTAATATAAGATATACGCATCGCAGGAACTAACAATGTCCAAGATGGCGTAGTGGTTAGAACGCGTGAATCTTAACCGATGATCGTGGGTTCAAACCCAGGCAAGCACCACTAAATTTTGCTGCTTAATATGTTTAATAAAGCTTAGTTATTTATTATGTGTTTATAATTCATCTCGTGCTTGACGGTGAAGGAAAACTTGTGCAACCACATGACGAGACAGTGGGTCTGCCTAAGTTAGAATTCACTTAACACTTAAAGTTCAATCTGTTCTATCCACTGGTTTAGCAGCTAACATAACATACAAATTAACAATGAGGCGTGTATTGCAAGTAACGATTGTTTTTCAACCAGTACGCATATTATACATATATTTAATTTATTTTATTAGAATAAAGATTTCATTTTAATATAAATAATTTAGGCAATTACACGTAAATACTATTAAAATCGTTATCCCCATCCTCAATTGAAAGTCAAGAGTGACTCGTAACGGATACATTGAATTTACTTTCACCGACGGTTGCGTCACAAGCGTCCGTGAATCGTTTTCGCGATCATTGTGTCGAAATTATAATCGCAATCCGTTTGCTGTACTGTTTAATAACATATATTATTTAGACTATTATATTTACTCTGTGGTAAATTAAAGCTTTTCCAACGAGAAAGTACAACATGAACCATTTTTATAAGCTTTTATTAAACTTGAAATGTTTGTTTCTTTTAGTCAAGTCTGTTTACGGAGTTGGAATTTTGCATATCAGTTTAGTTTCGATGAAAATGAATTTTTATGGTAAGCACATGATTCCACGCCCAGTATTGGCTCCAGACGGACTCTTCAACCGTCAATAGTATTAACACTAAATTTTCTACATAAAATCTTGTTACCTAGTATTAATTTTTCTATACTAATATTATAAAGAGGTAATGTTTGTAAGGTTGTAGGGGGTAATCTCTGAATCTCCCTAACCGATTTTGACAATTCTTTTACCAATAGAAAGCCACATCATTTGTGAATGTCATACGCTATATATTAACCCGAAAATGATAAGACTTTTTCGTGGTAGTGGGATTTGCAGTTAGTCGGAGAAAAAACGGTCGAATGAAAACGTTTCTTACGAACGCTGCCTTAACGATGAGGGATATATGATTGAGTTCTAGAAAAGTTGTAGAGCTTGATAATGCCTACAAA
Source organism: Nymphalis io (assembly GCF_905147045.1). NCBI lineage: Eukaryota > Metazoa > Arthropoda > Insecta > Lepidoptera > Nymphalidae > Nymphalis > Nymphalis io. The sequence goes on along the minus strand of NC_065901.1, from coordinate 1,126,061 downwards.
AAAAAGTCAGTGTCAGCATATGTCTAACTTTTATAATTAAGTCATAAAAAGTAGTTTTTATATATAAAAAAAAAAATTAAATCGTCAGGACATTACAACAATTATGAATTCTTATAAAAATAAGTAAACTTATCGCCTCAAGTGTTTAGAACAAAAGACTTTACATTTTTACTGTATATAATTTGGAACAATGGTTAAAGAGATAATACGACATAGGTATGTAAAAGCCACCGTGTTGTAATCTATTGAGTGATATTTCTATTAGACGATTTTTTTCATAAATTACATACATTACAAAATACATACAACACGTCAATTTATTTAGAAATAAATTGCTTTATTGCCAAGGAAATTTATATAATTCTATTTATTTATTTATATAAAATTCGTTTTTTACAGTTTGTTTTTTGGTTCCATAGTTTAAGAGATAATTTGAAATATCAAATACGCGAGACAATTTTATTAATGTTCGGCCAATCGATCACAAGTAAAAATGTTTACCCCCCGACGAAGTGGGCACGGGTCAGCTAGTTTTACAATAAATCGGTTAAAAATACTATAAAAAATTTATGGTCGTTATATATCGTTTTAACTAGCTTAAAATTGTCATCGGTTTATTATACTATATTTGCAATATCTATTTATTTCGTTACTTAACAACCCCCTTCCCGCTCTAATCTTTCATATCTCAAAGTATTCATGAATAGAATAGAAAACATGTTGTACATGCCAATTTCAGTGTGCCTTATTTTAATTTAAGCTATCAAATAACGTAGAGAATCTTCGTAGATTTAAAAATAGAATTGATAACAATAGGTTAACAATAGTTTTTGTTTGATATGACAAAAAACCGGATGAGATTTTAAGACTACGGAATACCCACTACTAAGGTTATCGTATGGAGTCACTTGGGCTGTTATTATGATAATATTTTATCTACATTAAATTAAACTAAAAAAAAAGTAACGATATACCTATTAATGTCCTATAGTTGGGCTGGGTTAGGTTTATTTCTTAGGTATTTTAAGAATATCTAGTTTAATCCACCACGGTCCAATGCTGGTTTGCGGATACACATGCAGACGATGTTTTTCTACACCGCCGTGCACGAGATAAATTATAAACAGATTAAACACTCGAAAAATCTGTGGTTGTTCTCCGGGATTGTTCTCTGTATTCTTCGGTTAAGATTGACGCTCTTAAGAAAAATACACGAACGTCGAATATTTTCAAAAATACGAAGTAATGTGCTGATACACAATGAATGGGCAGCCGTTCTCCGGATCACCTGTCCTTGGCCATCATTAGTCAACGTCTCGCCCTCCCCGAGTGCGCTCGTAAGACGCCCATTGTCCGCTTGTCAAGCGCACCACCATTTTTAAACTTCAAAAAGAGAATCACGTTTCGTACAAACGTTTTTGATATTTATTTTTATAAACAATATTAAATCTCTTGATGTTGTTCAGTATATACTTGCTATATAGGTACTTATTTTTTTATTTATTCTCTCCCAAAAAAAAACAAATATACACTACATAGGGAAACAATAATAATTATTAAATAATAATATTTTAAAGAGTTAAGATTTATTTTCAATCGAAAACTATTGAACTGATTTTAATGAAATTTTCTCTATTAGAAAGCTACTTCACAAAGAAATAACATATATTATAAGTAATAGGCTATTTTATTTTATTAATATTAAGTTTATAATAATGGTATTTAATACAATAATGGTATCGGAATGAGTCGCAGGCGAAGCCGCTGGTTCAACTAGTTGTAATATAAACAGAATTAAATGATGACTTCCACGAACGAAATTCTTCATCGGACATTAATACTGAAATTTAAACACCATGTGTGGTTTAACGTAAGCTCATTGTTTATCGACTATATACACATACGGGCACCATATAAAGTCAATATTCCCATAAGGTGACCCGGATCTCAGCTCATATTATAGAAGTACACGAAATAATCGTAAACACATCTTATCAAAATCATCATCTTCTTAAAATGTTAACATCATGATACGTTGGATCGTAATGCATTCCGCACCCTTTTTCAAAGAAATTATAGGGGAAGTTGTAGTTTATATATATTTTTTTAAATGTATAGGCTAGCGCTTGGCTGTTATCACACCTGATGGAAAGTGAGATACAGTCTAAGATGGAGCGCGCTTGCCTAGAAGATGCCTATTCACTCTAGACTTGAAGGTACCCACATTGTAGGTGGTCTAGACCTTGGCGGTGCGTATCATAAACAAATAATACCAAAATATATCAGAAACATATAATTCATCATCATCATTGCATATTCAGCCCACATTAATCCACTGCTGGACATAGGCCTCCTCAAAGGCGCGCCAGGTCTCCCGGTCCTGTGCTAGTCGCATCCATTGAGCACCCGCCATCTTCCTAAAATCGTCTGACCATCGGGCGGGTGGTCTGCCCACTGGCCTTTTTGCTTCTCTATGACACCTCTCCTTGACGACTTTAGACCACCTTCCCTCTTCTCGTCTGGCCAAGTGTCCAGCCCATCTCCACTTTAACCTCGTGATACGCTTCCCAATATCTTCGACTTTCGTCTTTCGTCGGATTTCTGCATTTGGTACACGATCAACGAGGGAGATGTCTAGCATAGCACGCTCCATCGCCCTTTGTGCCACTTTTATTTTGTGCATGTTATGCTTAGTGAGCGTCTATGTTTCGGCACCGTAGGTGAGTATAGGCAAGACACATTGGTTAAACACCTTGGTCTTGAGGCATTGTAACATATAATAACATAGAAACATATAAACATATAATACCGTACATTAATCTGAATTTATTTTTATAAATAAAATTTTACAAACTGGAACATTAATTTTGGAAATGGTTAAGTCTAAGTCAAAATCTGTATCTAGTAATCCAATAACAACTCCATCCTTTCTTTTTTTATTTCTTCATTCGGGTAAAATACAATACAAACATAGAAAGAAAAACGTAGAAAGAAAAACATAAAGAAACATTCAATTTTTATTTATTAAAATTTTTAAAAACTAACACACGTACCGAAATTGTCAACTCAAAACTCAGCACGTTTTTTTTACATTTCAAATATAACTGTTATGTTTTACAATAAGCCTGGAGGCGATCGTATCGCTCCCAAGGCGTGCCATAATCTAAAAACTCATTGGTTTTTTAATATCCCTTAGCACCCGAACCGTCCTTGACGACATAATTTTCTCAATTGAATAATTTTGAATGTTTTCAGAAATCCTGCTGTGAAATCTTAAACTTTGTTCCACGAAAGAATTACTAAATTTTATAGATAGATATTACAAAGCTATTATAATAAACACAGGAAAAAATACATAACACGTGAATTAGCTATCGAGCCAAACATATGCCAAGCCAATAGTAAGTAACAGTAACAGCCTGTTAATGTCCTACTGCTGAGCTAAGGCCTCCTCTCCCTTTTGAAGAGAAGGTTTGAAGCTTATTCCATCACGCTGCTCCAATGCGGGTTGGTAGAATACACATGTGGCAGAATTTCAATGAAATTAGACACATGCAGGTTTCCTCACGATGTTTTCCGTCACCGTCAAGCACGAGATGAATTATAAACACAAATTAAGCACGTGAAAATTCAGTGGTGCTTGCCTGGGCTTGAACCCATGATCATCGGTTAAGATTCACGCGTTCTAACCACTAGGCCATCTCGGCTCAAGCCAAGCCAATAATACAATATAATCAAAAGATTCCAAAGTGCTTCCAAAAGCCCACTTGATTATAGTATATTTTGATTTTATTCGATTTATATCGATAGATTATATGATATTGATTATTTTATTGTTTAAAGTTATGTACCAGTGGAACCCATAATTATCCCGCAAGAAACCGGAACGAATAGCTCGTCGTGTTTGAAACAAAGATATACTCAGTAATTTAATATTAATTACTCAATAACAACTAAGTTATACGAATAATTCAGAGAATGCAAATACCCTTTGTGAGATCACTTTATGGGAACAATGAGAATTATTGCGTGAAGCATACACGAACGCGAAGAACCCGGAGACCCATCCTATGATCATTCTAGTCCATCCCAAAATCAAAGAAACTCATCAACTAACATCAGATATATAAATATATATATAAATATTATTAAGGTTCTCGAGTGGCGACCACGAACCGGAAGACGCAGCGTGGGCAGGCCCCCTACAAGGTGGACCGACGACTTAGAACGAGTCGCGGGAAGCCGTTGGATGCGGGCAGCGCAAGATCGCCCAACGTGGAAATCCTTGAGGGAGACCTTTGTCCAGCAGTGGACGTCTTTCGGCTGATATGATGATGATGATATAAATATCAAATATCATCGCAGTAGTATTGTCTTATACGAAATCGCTTAAAAAATGTGACAATATAATCACGTATTAAAACTTTTTTGAATAAAACTTTAGTAGATACGATGAGAGAAAAATTTCAAGATAGGAATTCGGTGCAACATTTCTATACGTATTATATTTCAAAAAATGTGACGCAAAAGTGACGGCGAATATATTGCACGCGTTCTTTTTCAAATACTCCTAAAGGTCAAAACGTTTCGAGATTCGTTGAACAAATATATTTGCTGGTGGTAACACAAATGTTTTCGATGGAGGGCATAATATTATTAATGCATTATTAGTGCAAACATGAATAAGATGATTAAACGATCAATTCTAGTTGACTTACGGCACAAAGGCCGATGTATAAAGGTTAATAATAGCAAAGCGACTTGTAACGAGAGCTCTTAAATGCTTAAGCGTCGGGACGTGCGATCTCGTGGTCAAATGTTGAAGTTTCTACTTGGAAACGTCTTGTTACTACGTGCTAGGTTGGGAGCAATGTGGGTCTTGGCAGCATCTTGAAGGTCCAATCAGTTGAGAGAATTTACTGTTATAATTGAATAAAGGAGTTTGAAGAAAGAAACTAAAGTCTTAGCTGATTTATATTTTATTTACAATAAAGATTAAACTATAGTCGTATTTTTATTTGTAAGATGACATTAAAAATTCTAAATCGACTTTATATAAGCTCTATTGGAGCGTAGTTTTAAAAGATTTTTTTGATGAAAAATTAAGTGTAAAACAACCAGCGACAATGAACAAAACGACAAACTCATTACTTAGTGTTTTGCATCAATTCGATACATATAGTCATCATATAGTTTTTATATATTTTACCAAGAAAAGAAATTTTCACTCGATATAAGAAAATTCGTAATAGCCTTTATATGAATTATTTTGAAAAACTATTCTATGGGAGTAATTTACTTAACAATGTTCAGTCAGCCTTATTCGTCTAATTCTCATAATGTCGCGTTTCCTTTTCAAAACACTATATAGAATCAATTGTAAAGGCAATCGCATAGTCGCGCTTCTTATTAACCTCCTTGCTCACCAAATCACTACCGTGGGAATAAATTGATAAACAATAAAAATGATTATAATTGTAAATGTCAATGCTCCATAGCCTAATAAAATAAATCAATTTAAAAAAAATCGTATGAGTGTCATTGTAAATTATGTAGATATATAATGCAATAACTAGTATTATTTTCGAGAGAATTGGAATAATTCGATTGCTAACTTTAGTTTCACATTCAAATCAGTGCTGGCCGATTGCATGTGAACACGATACCAATAACGCGGTGACCCCGTTCGAAATTCAAACTTAATCCGACGAAACCCTCTAAAATTGTGATAAAAATGTTAATTACCCACAATTCGTTACGATAAAAAATACTTGCTTTAGGTCATTTAATTACATATTATTTTTGACTGCCTCGTTGTTCTAGCGGTTAGCTTATAATGTCCTATATTCCGAGGTCCTTAAATCCTGGGTCAGCCCACTAAAAAGTTCCGTTTTTCTGTCTAGAGTACAATCCCGTGCCTCGAAAACCACGTAAAGCTGTTGGTGCTGCGCCTTACCTATCGTTCCTTATCCCAATCGCATTATAAGTGTGAAAGAATAGAGAATGCAATTGTATTTATGCGTATACTTGTAAACTATAACATTTCATACGTAATCGGCTAATTGGCTAGCCTCGTTTGAAAATTGTCGCAATGGCCGAAATCCGTTTCTCTATAAACTTAACATACATACATATGTAAGATGTACATAAGCATATCAACACGTACATTACCGTTCTTTTTCTTTCCTGTAATTAAGTCTTAATTACAGGAAATCGCTGTCCTAGCGATAATGCCGCCCATTATCCAATGCCACACATCACCCTAGACTGCATTCTATGTAAAAGTTTTATTAGTATACAATGAAGATTATTTGTATTATTGGACAACCTACATTTAATTTCTCGTTATTTTTATGTATCAAAAAAATTAATTTATGAACACTCAAATGTGTTTGAAAATGGCAATAAAAGAAACACAAAAATATGTTCAGCATACAAGGCAGCCTTTTCGCTTATGAACGATTTCTTTGAGGCAAACTTTGTGTAAGGATATTTGAAAATAAAAATCAGGATCAATGGTGTATAATTTCTTCAGCATCCTTTGATGAATAAAGATAAGGTGACACAAATAAATGTTCAAGGAATAGTTTAGACTCCTAATACCAAACGAGCGGATGGAAAGCGTTCGGACGACGTAACTCAAACATATCCAATATTTATGAAGAGCGCCGTTCAATTTATGAGAAAATCACTTTGTGTGATCAGATACGTTAAGGGTTGTTACGAAAGGGACCGAACTACCCGATTTGACGTTTAATGAGACATTCTTTTAAGTTTAGGGTCGACGCTATTTTAGGACACCATCAAATGTGATCTTTTTGAAAACATTCTCCGAGCATCCCTCACAGCGACCCGCATAGTTCGGGATGCTACCTTCAAGACAAACTTTGAATATATTTTGCGAAACGACAATAGGCATTCTTTTTCGCATTTTTATTTTTTTTATTTCGTTAAAACTTTTAACAAGATCCTCGAATACGACAATTTTCGTACTTTACATTCAGTTTTACTGACAAAAAATATATTCCGCATAGTATGTCAAGTTTCACAAACAATGTTTTCTTAAGCAATTATTTATGTCGTTCCTTCGACATTGATTTGACTTCCTCAAGAAGAAGACAGCACCGTTTAACTAAATAGAATCAACCAGTTAATAATTAATCAATTCTAATCTTATCAAAGGAAACTTATCTTTTTGTAACAGATATATTATTTTTTAATTATGTGCGTATGTTTGACCATTCTCATTCTTCACGAACCAATTGTGATGTATATTTTACGGATAGCAACGAAGTTTCCAATTTCATTGGAACTGAACATTGTTGAGTTTTTAATTACATTTTATTCAATTTTAGGCACATTCGTTCCCATCGGAAATTTCTGAAGTCGTTCTTCATTATAGAAAAGCTGAATATTAATATATTATAATTATACTTTTAATCGTTTAGTTTAATAAATTATGGCAATTCAAAAACTCATTAAGAATGGTTTTTTTCCAAACAGTTACATTGTGTTTTTACCGTAACAGATAATTACTCGGAGTTTAACGAACGACATTGAAGTATAAGCGAATAAATTATCCGTGATATTGTGCCTATCATTTTTAATTATTAAGACGTAAAAAGTAAAAATTAACAGCCTGTGAATATTTCACCGCTGGGCCTCCTTTTGCTTTATTAAGAAGATTTGAAGGTTATTCCACCAAGCTGCTCTAATGCGGGTTGGTGGATACACATGTGGCAGAGTTTCAGTGTAATTAGATTCATGCAGGTTTCGCTGGAACGCCAGTTCATGATTCAAAAGCACTACGTAAAGGAAACTACTAAAACAACATTACAATAATATGGAAATCATCCATGTCTTCTTGTCAGGTTAAAACATATATGATAATGTATTTGATGATCCGATCCGGTATTAGTGGGTTAGAAATCAACCTTTTTTTTGAAAATTTTACCACAATTATCAGCGATTACTTACGGCTTAACGTCGGCGCAGCGCATATGAGGTTTTGATATCTATACACAAAATTGCAGTTCGGCATTTGTGCCTCTGAGGCGAAGGCGAGGCCTCTGTACACAAAACCTTTAGAGTTCTTCAACCCAAAATATAAATAAAAGTAAAAGCAACGACTTCCTTTTGTGTACTTTAGTGCGCAGTATGGACCATCAGTTTCAAGTCTATGTTAAGTAAAAGTACCACTTTACATGATGTCTACGGATACAGTAGACCAGCCTATTCCCAGTGCATGTTAGGTTGCGTGAGTTGACTTTATTGAATTGGTAATTCCTCGGGCAGCGGCGAATTTATTCATAATCTGTTATAACATTTGCTTAAAGTCGCGATCGCGTGTTGATACTGCGCTGTACATTTTACTAAATTACTTGTTTAACCTCAAACTAACAAACTATGAGTATACATTTTGTAATGTCCACGATGTGCTTCTAGGTTAATGAAAAATATTGATAGATATTTTTTTAATATGTTTTTAAAAGGACATACTTTGTCATCAATCAATTTAAAGAAGCAATATTTTAAGCATTTTTTAATTCAATCACTTCACTTTTTTATTACGTTTACTAGCGACATAAGTGTTTAAGTGCCGAAAGCGCAATGGTTTGGGCCAACTATGGATATGAAAGTCGCTTGTTCGATCGTGGTTCCTTGGGCTATTGTTAGTCCCACATAAATAAATACGAATATTAGTAATTCCTAAAAAACATCTATTACTAGAGTTTAAAATACATTTAAAAAAAATGTACTTATTATAAAGTCTTCTATCAACACAGATTAAAGTCGAATTAGTTAATCTTTCGACAAACAACGTTTCAAAAGCTGTATTGTATTATCGTATGTTATATTAAATATAGAGATGTAGTTTGACAAACAAAATGACGTCCTCCAGGTCGATTTCAGTCACGTCACGCATTATTAACGGAGATTAACCGACTGCACAGAAGATATTATAGTATTTAAGTGTGTGCATAATATAATAAACACACTCTATTACTTCATTCACATAATCCAATGGGACGCCAATCCAACGTTCGAGGCTAGTTCAGACGCAAGTCCAACAGAATTACGTTCTTACAAACACGTTAGCAATCGCTTAAACATACTCGACCTTGTCTAAAACGTACTCAGTTTAACAAACGCACCAAAGAAAGCCGTTAAAAACAAACAACTTGGCAAGACTTAAAAGATATCAAAGAAAGGGATTTACGTAGAACATACCAACAAACACACTTCTGCATTTATAACACGAGAGCAGTTTGGATATAGAGGTGAATTGTTGTTACAAAAGCTGACTGCTGAAGCCTTTTATTAATGGGATTTCAAGGGGCATGTTCTAGAATTGGCACGATAGTTTGGACTCCAGCCCGAATATTGTATCCGAGGCGTTCCGTGTGTTCTTGTTCGTCGTAAGTCATATTACGATAAAATTTAAGTCTACGGCTTTAAATAAACAACCTAAGGAATACACGTATGAACAAAACACGTACGTTCATCACGTATAGCTGACTCAATAGATTACAAAGCTTTAATTTTATTAATAAATATAATTGAATTTTTGAGCTGGTTTCGAGATTTATCCACCGCCCTAATACCAATACTTGATAGATTCAGATATAGCTAATTATCTTCCGTAACATGAATGAACAACACGATGATGAATTACAAACATAAACACTTGAAAATTCATTAATCTTTGCTTGGATTAAAATACGCATTTATTTTTATTACTCATATAATCTTTCGAATCGATCCAAAGTATCAAATTAACTACTAAATTTAAATTATATTAGTGTTATATATTAGAAATTCCTTACATTTTCTGCTATCAAAATATTTATATAAGGTTTCTACGATATGGTATCCTGCAAATGGGATCATACTAACCCATCTCGAAACGTGGAAATCTCAAGACAGACACTTAGTCTGTCTTGAGATGAGAAAGTGTGTTTTATAATTTCAATCTTCATCTATCGTTTCAATTTGTATTAGAGTAACTTGAGTCATATTGTTAACTTGAATAATTAAGCTAAAAAAATATCATATTCGGTTAATTACAGCTCGTCCGTTCCCCAATAGCCGCAAGCTTTTGTTTCAAGCTTAATGGGCAACGATTAGTTTATAGCATCAGGCACTTAAAGGTACCAGCACTGTACGAAGCCATTTAATATATAAGAGTAACGTTCGTTATAAATATTTACATGTTTAATTATTTTGTTGTCTGAACTTTAAAACATAGATGAACAAATATTTTTATATTATGTACTTAATTTAAGTTTCTATAAATTTAATAAATATATATTTATAAGCAACGAAACTCATGCTGATTTGTCTGAGTAACGTGTTAATAATAACTCAGTTTGAGAGCAAACTTTTATAAGTAAATTAATTTAATATATTGATTATATTAATAAAATAGTATTCGTATTAATTCGCTTATGACTTTTAATTCGCTTATGACTGCCTCGTTGGTCTAGTGGTTTAATGTAAGGCCGCGGACCCGGAGGTCCTGGGTTCAATTCCCAGGTCGGGCCAATAAAAAGTTATTGGGTTTTTCTGTCAGAAAATTTTCAGTAGCAGCCCGGAGTCTGGAAGTTGGAAGTGTTTTCACTCCCGTGCCTCGGAAAGCACGTAAAGCCGTTGGTCCTGCGCCTAAACTCTTTCCGGTCGTGTCGGATTGCCGTCCCATCGGATTATAAGAGTTAGGGAATAGAGAGTGCACCTGTGCTTGCGCACACACTTGTGCACTATAATATCTCCTGGGTAGTTGGCTAATCTCTCTTGAGATTGGCCGCCGTGGCCGAAAGCGGTCTGGAGGACTTTATTATTATTATTAATTCGCTTCACATTAATTGCGACCATACAGTCATACAAATTAATAATAATAATAATATCCTGGGACATTTTTCACACACGGCCATCTGATCCCAAATTAAGCTTGTACAAAGCTTGTGCTATGAAAACCAGACAACTGATATACTACATATACTACTTTTCTTTTGTAAATACATACTTATATAGATAATTACACCCAGACTCAGGACAAACAGACATGTTCATGCACACAAATGTTTGTCCTGGGTGGGAATCGAACCTACAACCTTCGGCGTGAAAAGGCAAGTATCTACCAACCACGCCAACCGGCTCGAATTGATATTCAATACTATAAATTGAATAAGAAATAACATTAACATAACATAACATAAATCAATTTAAATAATTAAATTTAATACTATATATTTATATTAAGAAAATACTGCGAGCATTCATTAATTGATTTTAATACATTTGAAACGATAGTCATAAAAATCGACATTCACTACAATAAATTGAATTAGAAATAATATTTGTCTTTACTGTATATTGTATTAAAAATATTGAATTGAAGTGTAACGTCAGACCGTCGGTCCTTATTATACTTTCACTAAAGTTAAAACAGGACATAGCACGCATGCGCAATAATAATAATTAACAAATATTTAAAAAAAACGCAGCGTATGTATATATTTAACTTAAAATAATGACATGAAAATACAAATACAAACACAATAATTTATAAAAAAAAAATAAAGGAACATCTAAACATGAACTGTTTTGAAAGTTAATTCATCATTCAAAGATTAATAACATATGAAAACTTCCTACAATAATATAAATTATATATCTACATTAAGTATATAATATAGTTATTGAAAAATTACCTTAAAAGTATTTGTTATTCTTTTCACAAACGTATAATCACTCAACTTTCACAATTACACACATTGTAACACTACACAGCACTACATACACATTACAACCGAAAAAAAAAGCTATCTCCGCCAGTCCAAACGTCCGTCCTTTGAATAACCTGAGATCAGTTTAAACACTTTAAGCCGACGTCACGTGCGGCTCACATTCACTTTCAACTACATTTCAATACTTAGCAACGAACACGCTGACTCCGAGGTTGCGAAACGAAACCGTGACCTTTACATACTAATTGATAATTTATGAATTACATAAATACCTATCAAGATTTAAATATGTTCCTTTTCTATGTTATAATCACATTATTAACAGAGGTGTTATCAGTATATATAAATAAAAGTCCCCTCGCCGCGTCTGTCTGTCTGAACGCGATAATCTCGATATCTACTAAACAGATTTTCATAATTTTTTACCAAATGGACAAAGTAATTCACGAGGAAGGTTAAAGTAAGGTTTTCCTAGGCACGGTAATGCTACTGAGAATTTCTTCATGATTTTGGTGTTGGGGGCGGTGGTGACCTTGGTGGTAGGGCTTTTTGCAATTTCAGCTAATCTACCGCTAAATGTATAGATGTGCTTTGTGAGTGGGTTATAAATGGGATGATGACGATATTAATAAATTTACTTAAGATCTAATTATGCCTATAATTAGCTTTAAGATTAAAATTTGTATTCACTGTGGTATTCACGCTTGTTACTTTTATTACGAAATATTTATTAATTCTGCTATTCATACTCGATATTATAACTTTAACGTTACTTTATAATACGAGTAATAAAACCTCGTGCTGATGTTCAAGTTCTCTCCGCAGCTCTTTCTTCAAAAATGAAGAATTTTTTAAAAGCTTTCATTCCCTTCACAACTAGCTTCTAAGGGTTCAATTTTCTAGCAACTAGGGGTTAAATTAAAAAAAAAAATCTGTCGAGTTAACTTTCTTTATAATTTGAGCTATGGATTGATTTTTCAGTCAGTCAGTCAGTATTTTATTTATAAATAGATATACATCAAACTTGCACAGTTTAAATTCAATACCACATTTAGAAGCGATTTCAAAATCGACTTCCTTGATATTTGCATACTTATATAATTATATACGATGTAAATAAGACATATTATTCTATACAATGTAACCTATTTAGATTATAAAGCCTGGATTATATAATGCATGCAGGATTTATAAATTTAATTTCAAATATATAAGAATATATTTTTTATTAGTAAAATTAATCATACCCGATTTTTGTCGCTTTTTCGCGATCACAATCTGCAGACTTTGTTATGTAAAAAAAGCGTCTAAGCTGCATTTTAGTTTTATTACATTCGATTTACATGACGTCATTATAAAGATTTTAAAGTGAAAATGATCATTTCAATATATCCCATTTCAATATTTTCATCATGACTAAAATAGCATCGAAATGTATCGAGTGGTTTGAAGTCATAGTTTTATGTCTGTCATTACATGATTAGCACGAGTTATTTAATAACTCATAAAGAATGATGTTTCACTCTTGGTAAAGAACAAAATCCTTCGTACGTGCCCAAGAATACTTAATTTTTAATAACAATCTTTAATCATATATGTACATACTTACTTTATATTTTAAGATTATTTTGTAACATTTATTTGTACGACGATAAATTATTATTATACGTGTAAAATAAAAACAATGTTAAATTCTAAAACATTTGAAAAACGAACGCAAAGGAATGTAAATATTTCTGTCTATTCGTTACAAATAACACGTAAACTAACAATGCTGTCAGCTCTTAACGAGTTTCTGCACGAAGACGGAAGTGCTGAATTGTTTGCAAACTGGTTTTATTACATGTTATATTAATCACAACAACTCGACCAATCCCTGCTAATAGCGGTCAAATGTTTGTTATAAATGATCTTAGTGACTAGTTAGTCTGGTAGCTAGCTTATATGACTGCAAGAACAGATGTTCCGGGTTCGAAAATATCTCAATAGCGGACCGGAGTTACAAAAACCGGAGTTGACGAGCCAGTTGGCGTGGTTGGTGGATGCTTGCCTTTTACGTCGAATTTTGTGGGTTCGATTCCCACCCAGGACAGATATTTGTGTGCATGAGCATGTCTGTTTGTCCTGAGTCTGGGTGTAATTATCTATATAAGTATGTATTTACAAAAGAAAAATAGTATATGTAGTAAATCTTACTGGTGGTAGAGCTTTGTGCAAGCTCGTATGGTTAGGTACCACCCACTCATCAGATATTCTACCGCAAAACAGCAGTACTTGTTATTGTTGTGTTCCGGTTTGAAGGGTGAGTGAGCCAGTGTAATTACAGGCACAAGGGACATAAAATCTTAGTTCCCAAGGTTGGTGGCGCATTGGCTGTATAAGCGATGGTTGACATTTCTTACAATGCCAATGTCTAAGGGCGTTTGGTGACCACTTCCCATCAGGTGGCCCATATGCTCGCCCGCCTTCCTATTCTATATAAAAAAAATATTGTCTGGTTCAAGTACAAGCTCTGTACAAGCCTAATTTGGGATCAGATGGCAGTGTGTGAAAAATGTCCCAGCATATTATTGTTATTAAAAAAAAATTGGTGATGACACTGTCGGGCCTCGAAAAGTAAAGCTGTTGGTCGAACGCCTTGGTTTATCTGATTATGAAAAAGAAGGAGTAGAGAATGCTATGTTTGAACAGATATACACAGTTATGACCACTAGGTCCTCGAGCCGGCTAAATACAAATCATCAGCCTCAAGGGGGCCAAGTCACGCAAATGCGTAATCAAAAACGAATAGAACGCGCCACGAGCGTATAAAACAATTACCCAACGGAAACAAAATATGAAATATCAAGTAATTTCACTTACAACATAAATTTTAATAAAAATCAACATTCGAGGAAGAATAAATAAAATCTGTAAATAATTACTGTTTATCTTAATGACTGTAAATGGCTATCAATGGTTTGTCATAAAAAAGGTAACCGACGTCCTTGTTTGAGGTTCAACTTTACTTCATACCAAATTTCATCAAATTCGGTTCAGTAGTTTTTCTTTTTTCTGTCAGAAAATTCTCAGTAGCAGCCCGGAGTCTGGAAGTTGGAAGTGTATACACTCCCGTGCCTCGGAAAGCACGTAAAGCCGTTGGTCCTGCGATTGAACTCTTTCCGAGATCTTTTAATGAGAGTAAGGGAGTAGAGAGTGCACCTGTGTTTGCGCACACACTTGAGCACTATAATATCTGCTGTGTAGTTAATCTCTCTTGAGATTGACCGCAATGGCCGAAATCGGTTTAGAGGACATATTTTTATTAGTCAAACAGATGGCGCGAAGTGGCCCGCCGAGCGTGACGGCGCTGTATGACGTATTCCATATTAACTAGTACATAACAACCGCTCACGCTCAGTCACCGTCCCGTAATTGTCTGACAATACTATTAGTTAATCCTAATTAACATCCTAATAAAATAACAGTGGCGGTAAAACCACAAAACTCTACCAGTTCTAATGAATCAATTGGTTTACAGTAATTATGACTAAAAACTACAAAAGAGAAGTAGCATTTCACCAACAGCGTCAACAAATTGAATAAAACACATTATACAAGGAACAAGTTAAATTGGCCGCTTATATAAACCAAACCAAGTACCTACAAAGTGTATTAATAATGTAAAATTCTATTACAATATTGCGAGACCTAACATTTAGTCTAGAGTTTGCCTTTCGAAAACTCCGATTGAAGATTACAACACGTCCATAAACTGCTGCAATGTAATACGTTAAAAAGTTAAAAATACACACACATACACACACGAATACGAAATATAAATGAAATTTACGCAACACCTGCGAAGTGAGTTTAAGTCGTACGAAATGTTTTAAACTGAAGTCGTTACATAGAACCGTGTGTCATTTAAAATTATTTACACTTGGCAGATATTAAAATTGAACCGAAATAACAGGTAGGAACGCGTAGATGTTAATCAGTTATTAAGGTTCAAACTCACACACCCAGTAAATTGTATTTACAGTGCATATCCTATTCGACAGTGAAGAAAATTCACTGAAATTCTGCCATATGTGTATCCACCGACTCACTTTGGAGCAGCATGGTGGAATAAGCTGCAAAACTTGGAAAAATTAGGATATTTACAGATACTAAAATAAATAATACTAGATATTAAAATAATTTAAACGGATTTAATGTAAATCTCTGAAAAGAAATTTTTTTACTTTCGAGAATACTTTTTAAAAAAACAAAAAACTTAAATATTCTTTATTTGAATGATATAATTGAGTGAACTGAGCCTTCGTATAAGCACTTTCGAATCGTCATGTTACAGGATCAGATTAAATTTAAAGATACCATCGGTTCCGGGTGCAGATTCTACTAAAACGAACCGGGAAGGATTCCATTAGTAACTCCTTTCCACCAATTTAATTACCATAAATAAAAATAAATTACTATTACTAATCCAACATGAGAATCGCATTACGCTAACTCAACGCTTTTGTATTATCTACATAGTCGAATTTGTCGAGTAATTTTCCAATGTGTTTTTACACGAAATTTAAAATTTAACAGGCCAAGTTAAAAACATCTTTGGTATTTTTATTCTAAAAACGAATAATGCAGGAAATTTATTTGCCAGCTTAATGATCGGTTCAATTGGTAATTTACTAAATAAATATTTATATCAGACCGATGCGTCATTAAAGATTCATCATGCAGTACGTACTGAGTAAATAAATTACAAAATTTCGGGATATATTACATCAACAATACAGCAGCAGTGCAGTAACAGCCTGTGAATCTTCCACTGCTGGGCTAAGGCCTCCTCTCCCTTTTTGAGAAGGTTTGGAGCTTATTCGACCACGCTGCTCCAATGCGGGTCGGCGGAATACATATGTGGCAGAATTTCAGTGAAATTAGACACATGCAGGTTTCCTTACGAAGTTTTTCTTCATCGTCAAGGACGAGATAAATTATAATCACAAATTAAACATGAAAATTCAGTGGTGTTTGCCTGGGTTTGATGCCACGTTTGGTCGGTCGGTCGGTCGGTCGGTCGGTCATATATTACATGTTGAAACGTGTTTCTTTTTAATTATCCGATATTATTTTGATATTTATTATAAAAGTGAGAATTAAATTTTAAAAAATTCAAATTAAAAGTGAGTCAATATCTTACTGCTGAACAGTGGCCTCCTTATCACTTGAAGATAATGTTTGGAGTGAATTCCACCACGCTGAAAAACACACGTTTTCCTTCACGAGAAAAAAAAATAAACGAATTATGCAAAAAAACAATGGTAGTCAAAGTAAGATTCTTCGCCTCTGATGCTTCTCATTTCAAGGTATTTTATTTACCGAACCGGTATATATATATAATTAATTGTATTGTTTACGTATTGAACAAAGGAGTTTCATTTTTATTTTATTTAGTATAGGTAGGCGTACGCGCATGTGGGCCACCTGATGGTAAGTGGTCACCAATGCCCATATACATTGGCATTGTAAGAAATGTTAACCATCGCTTACATCGCCAATGCGCCACCAGCCTTGGAAACTAAGATGTTATGTCCCTTGTGCCTGTAATTACACTGGCTCACACACTTCAAACCGGAACACAACAATACCAAGTACTGCTGTTTTGCGGTAGAATATCTGATATATGGGTGATAACTACCCAGACGAGCTTGCACAAAGCCCTACCACCACACAGTAATACTAAATAATGTTAAAATATTAGTATAGCCTTCAGCAATATGTATACAATTTCAATATCATTATATACTAAATAGGTGATCTAAGCTAGCTAAGTCTGCTTTGTAGTGCATTAGACAGGAAGGTGTTATCTAAGTTTCAACGTTACAAAGCATGCAAGTTGCCCTATTAAAGCCTTGTCAAACGCTCTAATCGGATAATGTTGCTATCGTTTAATAACTGTATTACATATTTACACACTCGAAGGATGTGTAATGGAGAGCTTAACCGTACTTAAATTATTAAAGCTGGTTTCCACAAGACCAAAATTAAATGTATTCTTTTTCTTTATTTTAATTTATAATATTATCTCTATATATTTTTGCATCTGTGCCATTTTTCAATTTTAATTATCTGTATCGTTTTGCTCCGTTAAACGTGACTTTGAATTGTAATGCGTTATTTTTATCTACGTCTGTATTTATAATTACATTTAAACTATGTACGTATATATATATTTTTATTGTTTATTTCAGTATTGTCTTAAAATATGCGTGACAAGTGTGGATTGCCAGACTATGGACAGAGTAGGATTACATTAAGCAAAGCGAGCGGTTTTAGTGATCTCGTCGAAAACCATTACGTGTCTGTGTGCTTAGTGCGAGTTTTTTTTACTTATTCGATAGCGTTGACGTTAACTACGTATGGAATTTAAACAGCGCCGTCTACTGACCAGTGCCATCTAGTGACAATAATCAGAATTTCATACAAATCGTAATTAACTTTAGTAAAACAAAAAACAACTACGACCTCAAATTAATTTGAAAATTATGATCACCATAAAAAAAAGACTAACGAAATACGTACACGCGATACGATGAATTTAATATTAGCAATATGAGTTGCTATATAAGCCAGCGATTCTATCGAAATATTTAATTATAATAAATATAAATAGAGGATCAAGATAGACATTTTTAACACGCGAATCTTAAGCGAATTTTCAAGGCTCCATATTATGATTCATCTCGTGCTCGGTGATGAAGAGTTAAATGGGAAGGTAACTAGGTTTCGAATGAAACTCTGCCACATAACCACCGACTGATTTTAGAACCACTCGGTGCCATAAGCTCCAATCTTTCTCATCATAAGAACAGCAGTGCTATTCTGTAAGAACTCACTCCATTCCTCACCCGCGAAATGTCAAAAACCTACTCACGGTGATATACTATTTTGATGCGTGTATTCTTAAAATGTCGCTTATCACTTTCTGGCATTTCACGACCGATTTCTCGAGTGAATTTCAAGTTTCCTCTTACAGATTAGCCCTAGAGGTCTTAGTCCAGCAGTGAAATATTTACAGATTGTTAATATGTGAAATTTACAGCATAAATACATATTAATACACTATGTAATATATTTAATATCTTAAGTATCCACGACGCATAATCCGGCTTCGTCACGCCGTCCGTCAATCATCATCCACACGATTATCACCCAAGCATCTATACTTGCAATCACATTACTAGTCAGTTAATAATTAAACGCCTCATTAGTCCTAACTATTGTCAATAGAGTTTGTTGCAAGGGACATTTTACCATAGAATATAATATATTTTCTAAATAAATGAAAAGAGTGTTAGAATGTTTGTCCTCTATGCATTTCTTAACTATTCATCCGATTGAGATTAAACTTTGGTGAAATATTCATTTGTAGTAATAAGTATATGTATAAAAAAAAGTATAAAACTAACTGATTATTATCCGTCGTTGTTAATCACCAATATTTATAACTAACATTTTAGGGTCAATCATACCTTTCACCCAGTCACATTACTTTTAAATTAGTCAGAATTTGAAATTCGAACAAATGTTCACAGTAATTACGTAAAATAGAAGTTTTACCACCGGAAAAAATTAAATGAAATACGCCCTGATTGGTCAGCATGCAAGTTCTCAATTTGCTCAAATTCAGCCTAGCCTATTTAAGTTTCATAAAAACGAGTTAACGTCATTTCAGAATGAACGGGGATAATGAATTGATATCAAAGTTCGTACTAAAAGCTCAAAAATGTTAACTAATTTGACAGTTTCGTAATGTGAGCTATTTCTAACATCGAAACTCGACGTACAACTTGATCCTGATATTTTCGACAGTGATATATGACATTAAAGGACGACACACACACCTAAATAGTGTATTAGTTGATTTTGAATATACACCGTTTTTGACAGTGATGTGACATCAAAGGACAAGTACAGAGCGACAAAGAGAGGATATGACGGCATAAGAGAGCGCCATGCCGTTTACCGTCACGGCGCACGAGTCGTTCTTAGGCCCACGGCGCGCCAATAGATGTTTCACACCAAAAATACCTCCAAAAACACGGCATGGGTTGAATGTGGTTCCATCAGAGTGGAATGTGGGCTATAAGACTTGCGTTCAATTATGAAACTCCATACACGCTACCATTGGGTGTACACGCACCATTGAATATTTATATCGCGAGCGTAATAGTCTATAATAATCGCCTTAGCCGTCAACATAAACATGTTTTATACGCGGCGCTACCCGCCCACTTCGCTTAACGTAAATAAAATATTACTAATGATTTTTTTTCTATATGAATAATTAAAAACAAAAACCCTATAACCTATTTAATGATATTACCGACATTTGATGATCTTATGTCATTATGTATGTAATATTGTAAACAAGATGTGTTGAAAATAGCAATTAAATAAAAACACGTGCACTAAATTATTGTACGGAATATTCCAAGGTACCTTTTTTAGACGATCACTTCTACATAATAATATAAATATTTTATGTGTATAATTCATATGCATTATATACGTTAAAAAGGCACATTTTAAAGGACTTTCGTTACACTGAATTCCACGCTGGCGAACACGCGGATTTTGGTAGCTTACATATAAAAATGAGTTATATTAAACACATATACATTATACATGACGAACCGGTTGGCGTGGTTGGTGGATGCTTGCCTTTTATGTCGAAGGTTGTAGGTTCAATTACCACCCAAGACAGATATTTGTGTGCATGAACATATCTGTTTGTCCTGAGTCTGGGTGTAATTATCTATATAAGTATGTATTTACAAAAGAAAAATAGTACATGTAATATATCAGTTGTCTGGTTTCCATAGTACAAGCTCTGTACAAGCTTAATTTGGGATCAAATATCCGTGTGGGATAAATGTCCCAGGATATTATTATTATAATTATATATGTTTGAAATAATAATGAGTTATATTAAACACATAATGTTTGACCGATCACCATAAAAATGGGAACATGAACATGCCTTTTTTCCAGGTTTTTATCCTATTCACTTTATAATGCAACAATGAAATTCTAAGCCGTTCGACTTAAAGACGATGTCGCCATTCATGAAGAAATTGATTAAAAAAGCCGAAATGGCTTAGTGGTTAACACGCCTGAATTTTAACAGATGATCGTAGGTTTAAACCCGGGGAAGCACCACTGAATTTTCATGTGCTTAATTTGTGATTATAATTCATCTCGTGCTTGACGGTGATGGAAAACATCGTGAGGAAACCTGCATGTGTCTAATTTCACTGAAATTCTGCCACATGTGTATTCTACCAACCCGCATTGGAGCAGCGTGGTGGAATAAGCTCGAAACCTTCTCAATAAGGAGAGGAGGCCTTAGCCCAGCAGTGGGATATTAACTGGCTGTGACTGTTAATGTAAATTAATTAAAAAGCCTCCGTATTATGAAATAAGCAAGGCGAGACGTTAGTTAATATGTTACGTCTACTGAAAGTTAGCGTGGTCAAGCTGCGTGTGGCGACTCGGAAGCAATTTGCTTCTAACGCCATAATAATTCCTGATCGTCTAATGGATCAGTGGATCGGTGTAAAATTAGACGTCATTTATTTTCTTTGCTAATTTAAAGTCATATACACGACAAGACGATATAAGCCTTAACAGCTCAACGTAGTAAAGGTCGCCTAGCGATAGAATAGTCGAAGGTTCGATCCTGACCGCTTGAGCTTTAAGCTTAATTGGAGGGAAAGGAAAAATATATAACTACTTAAAACGTGGTTTTGCTTTAAAAAAAACAATTTGTAAACTTTTACAACTAAATGTACAAAACATAAATTAAAATGCTTCAAGGTTTAGTACAGCCTTTACTCAGTTTAAATTTTAAAAACCCAATAACAAAACCCCAAATTTCGAATCGTTTTTTTTTTAATTCGGTTTTCTTTGTTCTTCTTCGTTGATATAAATGCGAGCGTAAGTTCGTTTGTTTCTTTCTTTCTTTCTTTGTTACATTTTATAATCCTTACAAATTATAACTGCAATACAATAATTATCATAAGTAAAAGCTTGTGAATGTCCCACTGCTGGGTTAAGGCCTCCTCTCTTTTTTTTAGAAGTTTTGGAGCTTATTCCACCATGCTGCTCCAATGCGGGTGGGTGGAATACACATGTGGCAGAATTTCAGTAGAACTAGACACATGCAGGTTTTCTCACGATGCTTTCCTTCACCAGATAAATATCTCGTGCTTGAAGGTGAAAAATAAACACAACACATGAAAATTCAGTGGTGCTTGGCGGGGTTTGAACCCACTATCATCGGTTAAGATTCACGCATTCTTACCACTACGCCAGCTCGGCTATAACTTAATTATCATAAAATTATTAATTCCAATATTATAATACGGACAAAGCAAATGCTTACTTATTTCACAAGACCAACTAGGATTTCCGTACTTTACAGCATGTGAGGATTATAACGTTTCATAAAATATTTTTTATAATAATTAAAAAAAACCTTTTATATCACTTATGTATATATTTTATACATATGCAGGTCATAGATTGCATGCACACTTTTTTGATATATTTCTTTATAAGTTCGCCCGCGGCTTTGTCCGCGTTTGGGGGGCAAGGGGCAAACGTTAGGTATTAAAATCACACACCACAAATCACTTCAGTGGTTAAAACGTAACAGACAGAATTACTTTTACAATGTCAGTATAGATTCTAGTAATCTAATAGTCGATCACAATCATTATTGAAAATTTGATATATAATAAATTACATGTTTCGAATATTTTTTTTCTTCTTTGATTTCAAATTTTTATTTTTTATTCATAGCAATAAATTTCATAAAGCCGCCGAACACAAAACTCTTTTTTTTATGGAAGAGGGGGCAAACGAGCAGGAGGTTCATCTGATAGAAAGTGACTATCACCGCCCATGGACACCTGCAACATTCGAGGGCTTGCAGGTGCGTTGCCGCCCTTAAAGGAATGAGTACGTTCTTTTCTTGAAGGTTTGTTTGTCATATCGGTTAGCAAAAGTGTATTTACAAACAGAAGAGTATAAGGTACTAAGCTATTTGTCTTTGCTTATTTATATTAGCTTCGCCCGCTTATTATGGGACAAGTATTACGTAACAGATTACGCAAAGAGGTACTTTCGAATTTATCATAAAAGTATTGAAAAATACTGGTGGTAGGGCTTTGTGCAAGATCGTCTGGGTAGGTACCACCCGTTCATCAGATATTCTACCGCAAAACAGCAGTACTTGGTACGGCTGTGTTCTGGTTTGAACGGTGAGTGAGCCAGTGTAATTAAAGACACAAGGGACATAACATCTTAGTTCCCAAGGTTGGTGGCGCATTGACGATGTAGGCGATGGTTAACGATTATTACTACCATGTCTATGGGCGTTGGTGACCACTTACCATCAAGTGGCCCAAATACTTGCCCGCCTAAAATACCTATTTTATAAAAAAATTGTAAGTTATTATATTCAATGTAAACGATTTTATTACAAATAAAATCGCTAAGTTTCTTTCGCACACTTATCACAAATCGGTATATCTTATCCGAGCCGGTGGTAGTTTTTTATTTTGCTTATTATTATAGAATAATTAGCGAGTCTCCATCCAAAGTCAACCGTGTCGTTTGCACTAGTTTTGAATACCATCAATGTAAACAAAGTAAATGTGAGCAAGATGTGTTTATTTGAATAGATGAGAACGGAATCGTGGGAATTCAGGTCTTTAGTAATACGTTAGTTCTGAACTCGATTACAATGTTATAGTACAATTATAACAAAGATTTAGGTTCACGTATAATATATATATTTTTTTAAATAAGGAACGTCTTGCGACAATTTAGTGTAATTTATAATTATCTGTTACGTTAAACTAATTCTATCACACCACTTAATTATTTAAAAACAAAAGTTAAACTAATATTATATATATATATATATATATATATATATATATATATATATATATGTATCTATTTTCAAGTAATTACTAAGTAAAGGTTCCGTGAGTGCTTAGTGGTTAGAAAACAAACTTAACCAATGATTTGTTGTCTGTATTTATTTTAGTATTGCTGTTTTGATGTATAATATCTGATAAAGGAGTAGTACCTATCAAGACGAGCTTTCCCAAAGCTCTATCGCCGTGGAAAGTTGTGTTTTTAAATCATTTTATTGTAAATATATAATGTAAGTGACATAACTTAAGCAAAGTATTTGCTGAACCGGATTTCGGTAGTCCATCTCGTTCTGCGGCGACCGCCATACGGGCCAACCAAGTGTAGTTTCTCAACTCTTCGCTCCAAAGCGTATATTTACATGACATCCTATTTGTCAACAAAAATAAATGCAATTCAAGTCTCGCTCGTTGTTTTTTATTTATTTGTTGTTAAGTTCTTTTTTATATAAATTTGGTAGGCGGTCTGGCAAATGAGCCTCCTGGTGGTTACCGCTGTAAGAAATATTAATCATTGCACACATCGCCAATGCGCCACCAACCTTGGGAACTAAGGTATGTCGCTTGTGACTGTATTTACGCTGGCGTAGTCACCCTTCAAACCGGAACACAATGATACTAAGTATTGCTATTTAGCGGTAGTATTTCTAATGGGTAGGCGGTACCTACCCAGACAGGCTTTTAAAGTAAAGAACAAAAATAAGAAACAAAATCTTACAAAATCTCGTCTGTCTGTTTGTACGAGGTAATATTTGAAATGGCTAAACTTTATTATTTCATTAGAAATTTTATCCCTCGCGCTAATATTTCGACAGGTTCGCAATCCAACACGACCACATTAAACAATACAGGACGAAATGTTTCGCGTACTTTTCGAGGCACGAGAAAATTACTGCGTCAACGTCTTTGTAACTGAGTTTTTGATTTCAGAACCTCGGAATCGGCAGCATTATATACTTAACATTATATGCAACAACAACATTACCTGTTATGTGATATCTAGTAGACATACATCGGTATATAGATATAGATGTACATATTTGTATAGCGTACCTGAAACAAAATAAGCACAAATAAATAAATGAAAATTAATCAAAACGAATTAAATACTAATAATGAATCTATTGTTTAAACTTTTTCAATATAATAAAATACAATTAACTGAATTAAACTAAAACAACAATATACCTACTTAGAATAATGTATTAATCACAAACTGTCTTGCTTATAGACGTTGTTTCACGGGTGATTGGTTAAACAATGCTGTGACTTCTTCTTTCGAATGTCATATCAATAATATTAGAGAGAGAGAGTGAGGCATAAGCCGCTGTGCAAGTTAATAAGTACGGTCGTAAATTAATTATTTGGGAAAAAAAAAATGGTTATACGTTATTTCTTCTGTTGCACTTCTGTTTCATGATCTTAACTCATCATGAGTACTTAAACGAACAGCATGTACAAATCTCACTGCCGGGCTTACATTTCCTCTCCATTTGAAAAGATATGATGGATAAACTTATCACACATTTTCTTTAATAACAATAATAATAATATCTTTATTCCTCAAGCAACAAGGCCCATACTTTCATTCTTTTGGTATATGATAATTAAACATAACATTATATAATATACATTAAAAATTAGAATCACAATCACACTCACAATCACAAAAATAATAATATTTAAAATATATAAGAATTAAAATTTTGCTAATTATATGACATAAAAAAGAGCAAATAATACATATATTGAGATAAGGACTTCGAACACGATATAACATTTGCCCAGCGGTGGGGCATCCATAACATATTATATTATTTGTATAAACATACTAGCTACCATAGTTAAATACTCATTGTTTTATTCAAAAAGCACTTCATTATACAAAATCCGGCTGTCTAAAAAGGAATTAAGTTGTCTTAAACCCAAAGAAGATATTGTATAAGCGCTGACGTGGATGATTAATGAATCCTTGGCAGAAGTAAGCGTTAAATTATAGCATTATATTATTATATTATAACAATATTTTTATTTTACTAAAATAGGTAGGCGGACAGGCAAATGGGCCTGATGGTAAGTCACCCCCGCCCATAGACATTGGCAATGCGCCACCAACCTTGAGACCTAATAATTTATCTTTTGTGCTTTTTATTTGCTGGCTTACACGCCCTTCAAACCGGAACACAACAATTCAAAGGAGTAATGTTTAGCGGTACACTAAGTGATGAGTGGATGGTACTCGCCAATAATAAAGAAATATATGAAAATGTTACATGTATTACGATATTAACGTTTTATATACAACCGTATTAAGCCGACACGAAGCCGAGACGCATAGCTAGTCACATGAAAGTGATTTAAAGATTACACGAACAAATTACAAAGTTCTTAACAACACGCTTATAACATGAACCATAATAAAAATCTATTAACGTCTTGTTTAACTCCAATATTCATTAAAACAAAGCCGGATCGCAGCAATGTACCGGCATTGTATATTTTACGACGTAAGTAGCTATTAGATATAATCCCCGATCCGACGTCCTGTTCCTTAGCCTTTTAAGCTTCATCTAAGCGCCGTTTTACACTGAAACTTTAATTGACATTTTTTTATTACAATTAAAATGTAATAACTCAGATTTCAGTGAACGTCTTAACTCTTTTTATCCTATTTACTGCTGAACGAAGTAATAATTTAAAGTCTTGTTTAAAAATACGTAGGGTGATTGGCAAATAGGTTACATCATGGTAAACGGTCACCATCACCCACAGACATTGGCGCTGCGGGAAATATTAACATCACCAATAGGCCACCAACCTTGGGAACTAACATGTTATGTCACTTGCGCCTGTTACACTGACTCACACACTCTCCAACCGGAAAACATCAAATACTAAATATTGCTGTTTGGCGATAGAATACTTTATGAGTGGATGGTACCTACCCAGACTTCCACAAAGCTCTACCACAATGAGCTCTTGGATCAGAAAAGAACAAAGACACTCTCATGTGGGGTCCTACGACGGGTCCTAGTTAGCACTAAAATGTTTTATAAATAACATTCTACCGAGCCCTTTCCATATAGCTAACAAACGCACCAAATAAAAGGGATAAACTCTGATAAGGCCAATCGAGCGATGAAGTGCTCAACAACTTGATGACGCAAAGAGCGGATAAAGTAAAGGAAGCTATGCCACTTTTTCATTATCCTCTTATTATTAGGGAAATGGAGATACGATGAGTCACCCACGAGCGGTTTAAAGGTTTTGACATTGTTATAAACGCCA
Organism: Nymphalis io; assembly: GCF_905147045.1. Classification (NCBI taxonomy): domain Eukaryota; kingdom Metazoa; phylum Arthropoda; class Insecta; order Lepidoptera; family Nymphalidae; genus Nymphalis; species Nymphalis io. Next base: position 1,099,033 of record NC_065901.1, on the reverse strand, counting down.
AAAAGTTAACATATAATTATGGTAGGGACTTGTGCGAGATAGTCTGGATAGGTAACACCCACTCACCACTTATTTTACCGCTAAACAGCACTATCTTATATTGTTTTGTTCCGGTTTGATGGCGCATCATTATAGAAGACATATATAGAATATCATCTTCTAATATTATAAATACAAAGATTTGTGTGTTTGAATATTTATTACATGATCTCGAACGGATAAACGGATTAAAAAAAATGGCATAAATATTAATTTTGAAAAAATAATCTTTAAGTATATTTTACGAAACGAGTTAACAACAACTAGTCATACAAACAATATATGTGAGGTTTAAAATATATATAACATACCTTCATAAATATATATTCATTTTGAACTGGCAACGTCTTCGTTCGTGACTCGCAAATTATTCGCGCTTTACGTTTCATTTTCTATTAGCTTTAAGTCCCTTAAATCCGGCAGTCGATTGCCACAGAGTACAAAGTCTATCAAAGTAACATCCAAGTCTCTGGAATTGCTGCAGTATAATAAGCAAAATACTCCTCGTAACAGCCGCATCCTATCCACTTTATAGGACATTTCATTTATTCCATTCACTTATTTCCGACGGAGGGATCCTTCGTTACGAGCGACTGCGTTTCGTAAACAAACCTAATTCAGAACACAATACGATGTTTCTTTCCAATTTAACAAATTAAATATTTTCCAACAAATGAATAATTCATTAACATTATTAAATTTGACGTCTGTTCATTTTTTTTATATACATTTTAATTAAAATTTTTTGCACAATATAATATTTACGTTAGTAAATAAAAATAAGAATTCAAAGTTATATACACTCCACTAGTTATTTAGTTGATCTTATAGCGCCATAAAAGGAGATATCGCCGATGTAGACGACGTCCTCATAGAGGGCGTGCATACCCCTTAAATGGACCCCCAACATCCGTCTGAGTATTTTAATCGCTCCCCGCTTGGTAATGTTGAAGCCATTTTTGCCAACAGCAACAAATCGTTTCGAAAAAAAAGTGTTACTACATAAATACCAAATAGCTACGATATGACGTCTTACTGACAGATTCCGGGCACGGCGGCCAATCTCAACGGAGAATACGACGACTACTACTTTGCAGGAGATATTATAATTTTCGAGTGTGCATATAAACTTAGGAGTACTCTCTATTCCCTTACTCACATAATCCTATGCAGCGGCAATACAACACGGAGAGTTCAGAAGCAGGACCACTGGCTGGATGACTTTCATGCTTTCCGACGCACGTTAAAGCTTCGAAAAATTTACTGACAATTTTATGATTTTTTTTTTATATTATTCTTTAAAATATAAAATTACAAAACAAGTAAAAATAAATTTTCATGATAAGCTAATCTAAATACGCGACTTTTAACTTGTAACTCGTTTACATATAGCGTTTATATCGTCGAAACCTGACGCTATTATTGTTACAGAACATCGTATAAAAGTGAAACCTCAAATTTGTGAAAGTTATGCGAGCGAAATTTTTATATTACAAAAAGTTTTTATATTAACGACCGCGATTAAAATTTGTACCTAATGCACAAAATTTATTAAATCCGTTTTTACTTTAAAAAAAAAACATTCGCTATTGTTTAATGGAAATATTAGTAATCCAAGGCGTAATATAATAATGCCCCTTTTTCACCGTAGAGCTTTCAAGTAGGTGATGAAAATGTATGAGATAAAACTTCTACAAGGGAAAGGAAATAATTAATTAAAATAACAAAAAAAAATCCGACAAAAGAAGCTAAAACTCAGTATTAACCTTGTTAACTTTTTTTAAGGAAAAAATAAAATAGATTTCATTCTCTCGGTAAAGTAAACTATTTTAACAAAAGACCCGTTATATATGTAATCAGAGGAAACATTTTATAAATACTAGCACATATATTTGTTCTTGATGAACTCATATGGTTTGGTAAGCGACTAGATTTTTATATAATATATATTTTTTATAAACTTAAAAATCAAAACCTTATCTACATACAAAATTCGAATTAAATCGTTAGAACCGTTTCGGAGATACGCAATATATGTATGTCGTGTCGTTGATTGTCTCATATCATATAAATATACTAACATTATAGTTTTTAAAGAATAGGAAGGCGGACGAGCATATGGGCCATCTGATGGTAAGTGCTCACCAACGCCCTTAGACATTGGCATTGAAAGAAATGTCAATCATCGCTTACATAGCCAATGCGCCACCAACCTTGGTATCTAAGATTTTATGTCCCTTGTGCCTGTAATTAAACTGGTTCACTCTCCCTTCAAACCGAAACACAACAAAATCAAGTATTGCTATTTTGCGGTAGAATATCTGATGAGTGGGTTGTATCTACCCAGACGAGCTTGCATAAAGCTCTACCACCAGTATAGTAAATATTGTTGGTTGGCATTTCTTATATAATAAATGATAATAATATTCCTTATATATATAACTGAAGGCCAGTGGGTCATTCATTGTTTATAAGACTAACTGATATACGGATCAGCAGAACATCAAGCCCGGGTCAGATCGTGCATGGAGTACTGCAGCCATTTATGGGACGGCTCTGCTAAGTACCAGCATGAAGCTTTGGATTCAGTGGATCGTTGTGCTAGAAGGCTCATTGGCGACCAGACACTGATCGCAAAACTCCAGACCTTGGAACACCGTCGTAAGGTTGCCTGTGTGTCGGTTTTCTACAGAATATATTTCGGAGAGTGTGCTATTTAATTTGGTTCCTCCGTCACCTTTTTACCACAGAACTGCGAGACATCGTTAAGATCTACACACGTACGTAGTTGACGTATCTAAGACATGTACGAAACGATTTGCTTCCTCGTTTCTGTTACGCACCGCTAAGATCTGGAATACCCTCCCGACCTCCGTTTTCCCCACCACTTACAATATGGGTACCTTCAAGTCCAGAGTGAATAGGCATCTTCTAAGCAAGCGTGCTCCATCTTAGACTGTATCATCACTTACCATCAGGTGTGATAACAGTCAAGCGCTAGCTTATATATTTAAAAAAAATTGTATAACAAAGAGGTTTTAATAAAAATTTAATAGCTTTTTAGAAGATTTGTATAACTTTACAAATATTGCATACTTGGCAACATTGTTTTCCATTTTTTGTTCGATAAAGTATTTCATTGTGTTAGTTTCGCCCGCGTTTCAAGTGTTAAATAAACTGTGTCTATGTGTGACAACGCCTGAACAAGTTTTAAGTATTTCATGATGATCGCTTGACTGGCTCGAACTTGAAAGCGTATATTAGTAAGGATTATCTTTATCCAAACGAACATTGATGATGAACGAAGGATTGATGTGTAAATAACAAACCTTACGCTGACGTCATCTGACCCTCGAAATCAAAGTTAGTCCATTACCAGTACCAGTCCAGTACCATATACCGAAATTTAACTGCAAATTATTATAACATCATTTATCTACATACACAAATACATGGTTGCTAACATTTTTTGCAGTATTTGGACTTTTCCTTATTACTTTAATAACAAATAAAATATTTCCTGTTAAAGATAAGATAGCTGCGAAAAATAATTTCATACTTGGAATAATAACACTTCATCGTGTTATCATCGTAAGTGAAGGCGTTCTTTGTCTGCGATACAAATAAATAATACGATTTACTCGTAACGATAAAAATATAACGAAAAACAATCTGAAATATCCTTACTAATATTATAAATGTAAATGTTAGTTTGCTTGTTTGTTACACTTTCACTTCTTACCTACTCAATCGATCATCATAAAAGTTACATAAAAATTTACATATATAAGATTGTCAGAGGCACAGAAATATAGAGTACATAATCCCCCCCCCCTCACACGTGTCCGAAACCGTGGGCGGAAACTACTATCTTATATATAAAAATTGATGTTTTTTATAGAATAGGAAGGCGGACGAGCATATGGACCACCTGATGGTAAGTGGTCACCAACACCCTTAGACATTGACATTTTAAAATATGTCAACCATCGCTTTCATAGCCAATATGCAACCAACCTTGGGAACTAAGATTTTATGTCCCTTGTGCCTGTAATTAAACTGGTTCACTCATCCTTCAAACCGGAACACAACAGTATCAAGTACTGCTATTTTGCGGTAGAATAGAGAGAAACAAGTAAAATGTTGTATGTTTGCGCTTAATAGGATTCGACTCCATTTCACTTATGTGTTTTGTTACATAGTGGTTATTATATTATGCACTTTATTGAAATTCGTCACTAGGACCATCCGTTTTTAGGTATTTCAATCCGTGATCGTCTGTAATACACGATTCACGGTTTAAAACAAAATGATACTTATTATACTGTACAATTATTATATAAATGGTAAATTAAATATAATGTATATTTCATTCTTTATGAAACTGACAACCACTGAATATGTTACTACGTCGTCAAGGTAGAATCTATACATATCAGTGATATACCTACATTAAAATTAACCTATTTGAATGAAGTATATTTAGATTTTTACTCATACCCAACTGAGGTATGTGAGCGTATATATTATAAAATACTTTCACCGGTCCCCTAGATACCTCGAAGACAGTAAGCATTACGCCATCCCCGTAGTTAACCTCAATACCCCTCTAGACCATAATATGATTACATTCAAGATAGCCTAGAATATTCTATTAGGCGCGACCCTAATAAATTGAATATCTACTTGAACAGCTAAAATCTTATTAGCACACGTGGGCGATTTTACGAATATTTAATTTACATTTACCTAAAGTTAATATATATGAAAATAAACTAAAATAAATTTCGTTAAAATAATTTAGTGATATAACTAAACTGATCTAACATTTTTTTTAATAAGCTAACTAACCTAGACTTTACAAAAAGAAATGAGATTTAAAAATTTACATAAAATTAACATATTATTTATATTATATATGGTTATATTATAACCTATAGCATTTTTAAACTAAAATCCATTATATTGCTGAGATGGCCAAATCGCGGTAAGTGGTTAAAGTCAAAATCTTTATTAAATATAGAAAACACTTTGTTATTGATTGTCAAAAACACCAACCAACCAACGGATCGGAAAGAAATACTTCAAGCCTGAGAAGTGTCAGCGAAAGAAACTCAGAAGGTTTTGTTTTTTTGGTCGGAACAAATATGTTCGAAAATGAAGTCAGTGGCGCTTAGTATAGTATAACTAAGCGCCACTGACTTCATTTACTTAATTTTTGTTAATAATAATTGTTCAACGAGGAAAAAAAACATGTGACACCAACAACTCGCATTGGAGCTGCTTTATAAATTTAGCTCATTATTTTCTCAAAAATAGATGATCCCTACAACCAAAATATTAAATAACCGAAGCTTTAAACTCATTGTTTAACTTAAAAAATATATATTTCAATAAGCTTTTGTTATGATATTTGAATAAACTTTTGTTATGTATGAACAAATAAAATACATATCATACTAAATACTAGATTTGATTGCCACCTGCCCTAAAGGTGTTTAAACATTTAAAATACACCAGACATGCATTACTGACAGGTTGAATTAGACAAAAATCTCGTAAAAAAGGCCGAACATCATAATATCAAATGGTAATAAAATATAAAAGGGCACTGAATTATTGAAGCCATACAATTGAATGCAATTAAAATTGTTTTCAAAAGATGTTCTTCCATCGAGCGCTTCACTCAACACTTCTGAGTTAAACTCAAGTATCGTTAGCATTTAACGAGATAATATTTCAGAACGACTAACGATGCTGTAAAACGAGAAAGTGCCATCTGTAATTTGTATGCGGAGCTGAATCTCCGACGCCGTAAAACGAACACTCCCGTTGCATTGTCAATGATGACTTGAGTTCTGAAAATTTACAATTGCGTACACCATATCGGGAAAAGATGACTAGAACATTTTGTTTTATTTAAATAGAACTACCAACATCACGTTACAAGGTACATATTCATAACTCCAATTATATGAAGAACATAAGATTTATTTTTTAAATAGTAATAAATACCCTCAGCAAACATTTTGTTATATCTTTAAATAAAAATCAATGTTTGTATGTTTATTCTACGATGAGCCGGTTGGCGTGTTTGGTGGATGCTTGCCTTTACGCCGAAGGTTGTGGGTTCTGTTTGTCCTGAGTCTGGGTGTAATTATCTATATAAGTATGTATTTACAAAAGAAAAATAGTATATGTAGTATATAAGTTGTCTGGTTTCCATAGTACAAGCTCTGTACAAGCTTAATTTGGGATCAGATGTCCGTGTGTGAAAAATGTCTCAGGGTATTATTATTTATTATTCTCTATGCATTCCTAAACCTTTGAAACTTTGCCGAGCTGGTGAGTTCTGCGTTCGCCCGCGAAGTATCCTGGCCCAATAAAGCAAAACTTTTTGTTTCTCAATAATAACTTTTTTGTCAACCCTTGTTCTACCCGTGCAAAGCCGGAACGGGTAGCTAGTATGTTTATTTTATATGTAACTTTGCTTGTTGCTTGTCAACTAACTTAACATGAATCTAATGGCTAGCTTTTATAAGCTTATGGCTGCAGATCCCGAGGTCTATGGTTCAAAACTCGTGCCAGGTCACTAAAGTTATTGAGTTTTTCTTAAAATAAATTCCCCGCAGCGGACTGCAGTTTATACGTTACTAGTGTTTTGGCGAACTCTACCGTGACTCAGAAGTCACATAAAGCCGTTTACCTGCGTCTAAACTCTTTCCGTTCGTGTCAAACTATAGTCCTAATGGATAATGCGAATGAACAAAAGACTGTATCTAAGTTTGTGTCCATACTTTTACACTATATATCTCTTACGCAGTTGGTTGGTTACATTGACGAGTGTCCTCGTCAAATGATTATATATACATTGATACATCTTTTTATTGTTGTGCTTATTTTTGTGCTAGATATAATATATATTTCTCTTTCTACTGTTTTAAAATTCCCTATCACAATCCTTATCCAAAATACATATATCAAAATAATTGACCTTTCCTTGAATCTATGTAGGAATAACGCGGAAAACGTCGATGAATTTTAATGAACCTTGGTATGGCATCGTTATGGATTGCTTGGCATGAAGGCTACCTCGCTTTAAATCTTGCTTTTACATATAATATAATACGTTTATAATTATCCGCATTCAATAAAGCGTTCTCAGAAGTTAGACAAATCATTTTATTTATATACCCAACGTTCTTGAATGTAATTGCCCCAAAACTCGTCCAAATCTGTATATAACACAATATTAATTAGCATATGTAACGCTTTTTCCCATAAATATTACGTATGTAATATTACGCTGCTACATATGTTTATTTAGATGTCGAGTCGAGATGACCCAATTGCTAGAACACCATCTTACCCGAATATTATGGGTATAAAGAAAATTATATTCATTTGTGATTATAATTCCTTTCGTTCACTCTGCGGTGAAGGAATGCCTCGTGAGGAGACCTACATGTGAATACAATAAAAATATAATTCGTTCAAGTAGGGTCAAACTAACTTTTTTAAATTGTCATTTTACTAGATGGTATCGTAACATGGACGTATTTATATACATGAATTTTCTCATTTCGAAAGTATATATTTTCTACTATTTCTTTTTATTCTACTTTAATTTCTTCATTAACAACACTTAAGCTCGTCAAATGCTATCAAATAAAAAAAAATGAAAATCGTTTAACAAAGAGGAGCATAACATACTGAACTGTTTTATACTTGCCTATTTATAGAGGTATATAGATACTCGTCTGATCGAAAATATCCGATATTATATATATATATCTAGTCTGTAATTTCCTCGAAATGACGAGAAATAAGACGTTTTAAGTATCAAAGACGCTTACGACACCAAGTATCCAAACATTCAGTCAGCTAGTCTTAATGTGTCGGCTGGTGTAGGAGTCGTCCAGTTGTTTGTCGAGTTCAACGCAGTGCTAAGCTATACGCCATTTAAGTGAGGTTTATTCTAGCCCTCTTATGTGTTCTCAAGTCGACCCGCTTTCTGGGGCTTAATTCCCTTTGATGCTGCGATACGTCAGCCTGTTGCTTTTACGTGACTCCAGCCACAAGTACAAGACTTAATCCTATTTTGCTATTATTTACTGTCTGCACCAACTGACATATGGTCTTGTTTATGATTTACATTGTAATGTTTGTATTTTATTTTTTGATACATTTATAATATATATTAAATATAAATATTTATAAATTCCCTTCAGTAATACCGTTTCTTTTATTTTGATTAGTAAGAGATTTATCAAAATTCAGACTTTTCGTTTAATTCTGACGAAATCTACATCATAACTTCGAAAATGAAAATAGATAATTTAATTTTATGCATATTATTTTTATAGGATATTTGAAGCGTTTGCATAGGCACCACCCAGACATCAGACATCAGTAAATTGACTGGCTTTTTCGCTCCGGGTCTGGATCTATTATACAAAATATATAAGTATATATTATAAATTTATTTAAAATTATTTATGTAGACGTCTATATCAGACGGCTGTTACGGCATTAAGTTGCCTAGCTTAGTAACAGACGACAATTTGTGTAATTACGAAACAAATACAAACTAGTTTCACGTTGCAGTATAGTAATAATAATAATTAGTATAGTTTTAGTAGTAATTTAACTACTTCGATATTATACTAGCTAGCTTATAATAAACTTTCAAACAGACAGACACAAATACTTTCTTATATTAGTATAAATTCTCAGTATCAGCCCGCTGTTCGGACGTAACCGTGATTTTACTTCCGTGCCTCGGAAAGCACGTATAGCCGTTGATATACGTATATACGTTGGTCATTCGCTGAACGCGCTCCGTTTATGTCGGATTATCGTCCCATCTAGCCGAGATAGCCCAGTGGTAAGAACGCGTGAATCTTAACCGATGATCGTGGGTTCAAACCCGGACAAGCACCACTAAATATTCATGTGCTAAATTTGTAATTATAATTCATCTCGTGCTTGACGGTGAAGGAAAACATCGTGAGGAATTGTGTCTAATTTCCCTGAAATTTTGCCACATGTGTATTCCACCAACCCGCATTGGAGCAGCGTGTTGGAATAAGCTCCAAACCTTCTCCTCAAAAGGGAGAGGAGGCCTTGGCCCAGCAAAGGGACATTCACAGGCTGTTACTGTACTGTACTGTACTATCGTGCCATCGTATTATGAGAGGAAATGGTGAAGGCACCTGTGTTTGCGCACACAATTATACGACATTATATATCCAGCTCAATTGACTAGTCGACTTGTAATCAAAATCGTTTCATGTAATTCGAAAAAAGAACAGCAAATACATTGACGTGCAATTACAGGTGTGACCAGTGTAATCACTGACCGTGTGTCAATATTTACACTGGTAGCACCAGCATGTAAGCATAATACCTTAGTTCCCTTACTTTAAATTCACGATAATGTCAATTGACTGATGATATGTACTCATCTGCCCTTCTATTAAATTAATTAAAACAAATGCGTTTAAAAATTAAACCTTTGCCAATGTCAACAAAAAGAAGTGCTAATTCTATTCGGACTCAAAGCATTAAAAGTAAAATTGACGTTTACTATTATAAAGCATTCAATGTCACATTAACCGACTTATACACTTTACCTTGAAAAATAACAATTGCACTACATAAAAACATTATGTTCCGAGTTTAGTGTGCAAGTTAAAATATAAACTTAAATGTATTAATAACAGCGTAAAATAATACAGGTAATATAAACCGTGAATGCAGTGAAGCTGAAACTAAAACATAATTCAATTGTGGACGTTCACTCTATTGAAATAAAGGCTACATTTGCTCGATCACATATTTTTATATTAACGTAATGTTGAATGTTTGACATATTTTTTTAAATACACACACATACTATGTATCTTATAACATTAGTTATGCAATCGTGTCTGGTTGCATTGAGTCATTTAATCGTTTTTCTATATATTTATAAAAATATCTGTAAGTTTGTCTAAGCATTAAAATTTCTGAGTTTTATTATTGAAATAATTATACATACTATAGAATAGTGTGGACAAGTTTCTTAGCTGAATGAAGCTTATTAGGCAAAATAAATATCGAAGTTAGTATGTTTGTTTGTTACGCTTTCCCGTCTTAACTATTGAAGGGATCATTATGAAATTTTGCATACACGTTATCAGGGTACAGAAAGGTAAATTATTTTAGCGTCTACGCCATAGTAGATATTATAGTGCAAAGGTGTGTCGCGGAAACTGCAAACGTGTATATATATATATACATACACATAGATTGCATACAATATAAAATAAATAAATATAATAATATTAACGGACGAAAAGGCCAAAAAGCATTACTTAGTACGGTCGTGTTCCGGTTTAAAGGGCGAGTGAGCCAGTGTAACTACAGGCACAAGGGACATAGTTCCCAAGATTAGTAGAGCATTTGCAATGAAACGAATTGTTAATATTTTTCATTTCTCCAATGTCTATAAGCAGTGGTGACCACTTACTTTCAGGTTGCTCGTCTGCCTACCTACTTCATTCATCCACCAGATCAGTACAGTACAGTAATACAGTATAGGCCTGTTAATGGCCCACTGCTGGGCTAAGGCCTCCCTTTTGAGGAAAAGGTTTGGAGCTTATTTCACCACGCTACTCCAATGTTTCCTCACGATGTTTTCCTTCACCGTCAAGCATAAGATGAATTATAAATACAAATTAAGCAAATGAAAATTTAGTAGTGCTTGCCTGGTTTAAACCCACGATCTAAGATTCACGCGTTCTAACCACTAGGCCATCTCGGCTAGGCCACCAGATCAAAGGAGACAATTTATGACGTATTTATAATATAAATAAGGTAGCAAGGAAAGTCACTGAAGATAACAAGCTTAGTACCGAATACATTCACGCATGCTTCACTTGTTAATTAGGTTAGTTATTCAACTACCCGCGTTGCGTGATGTTTGCATCCTGCATTTACTTGAGTCGGAGTAAACAATTAACTTCGTAAAGATAAACAATATTCAATACATATTTCCTAACAACGATATGAACAAGAATCTTTATACGTATATACAAATATATAAAATTGAACTTTCTGTCTGTGTTTTTTTTTGAACAATTGCGCAAAAAAAAGTAACCAAAACGATCACCTTTTTTATTTTAAACTAGCGCTGCTAACTTATAATTTAAATATTTTATTTGTGCAATTCAAATAGGCTTTATGTACGTTAAAATAACATATTTTAAAAGATTTTCATCACAAACTCAAATCCGCGCTTTCGAAACCGCGGCTTTTACTATTAAATATATATAGGCGTTTGTGTATCTGTTTAAAATTAATACACTTCGAAACTGTTTGCCGCTAAGGAAGTTAGCACATGCATGTATTTTCACATGGATAAGGTTTTTATATCCACTTTAGTGTAACACATCGCTGAATAAATCTAAAGTATATAAAATTATATTTATAGTTTAACATATGACCACGACAATTGGTTATGTATAAGCAGGACCAGGTCAGTCGGGTTCTGACTGAATGATTACCACCGTGTTGATTCAACTATAATATTCAAACACATGAAATTTCGAGATCGTTGTTTAGTAATCATTTTCATTGAAGCGGTCATTCCTCCAATTTCCGAATTCGTACATTCGATTCGTCCTGAGGGACATTCTAAGAACCAAATAGACAAGTAAATAAGACCGTTAGACGTTTTTCTAATTGAACCAAAATATCGCATTAAAAATGAACTAATATATTATATAAACTATAACGCTCTAGTTTTGTATGTGTAACTTGTATGCAAAATGAATAACATATTACTAAGCCCGTTTCATATGAACATAGCATCTTTATTTAGAACCAGTAGCGCTAGTGAAGCGATAAAATCTATTCGTTTTCCGGCTCTGAACTCGAACCGCTGAATATTTAATGCACGCCATTGAGCGTAGGGCAAGGTCGGTCCTCATCGAGCCTAGCTCGAAGCGGTGCAGGCAGCGTGGAGAAACAATTGCCTTTTGAGGTCAAGGTGCTTCAGTAGTTGAAATATTTGTTCATCATCACAGTTTTTAGAAGTAAAATATTGTTCCAAGTTTAATTCAAATGCAGATTGAAGTATCGATCATTAGTTTATTAAAGTGTTCACTATTAAAATATGTTTATGAAACATATTACATAAAAGATTGCATTCCTAGAACAATAAATAATAATTAGAGTTAATATGAATTGTATAAAAATACCAAATATTCACAATTTTACAAGATTAAAGTTACTGTTCAAAACGCTAATCCTACCGAGAAGTAGTAATTCTTTTACGTAAGAGATCTTCACTTTCCAATAGTATTTTTAAACCAGACGCATATATACCCTCTACTCGACCGGTGTCACTTACTTACGTGTAGTTTAAGCTTCGCCATAAACATTCACATAATGATAGCACCAAGTTACGTAAGTTGAAAACGACTCCTTGACCACGTAAGTTTCCTGACCACGGAAAACAGCATAACGTGACAGTACGAACGTGCCGCGCCTGACAACTTGATCAACGTTCGCGGAACGAATATAGATCCTTTGATGTCCTGCCTTAAGAGTTGAATTTCTAGGCACCACACGTTTACGGTAACATATAACATTTTACGGTAAATTCGCTGGAATATATCCAATGTAAGATTAGTTAGACCACAAATTAGAATCAACGATAATAATAAACTGTTGCACATCGCACGACCGCTTTGAGAAGTGCAGTTGTATCTTTAAAAGACCATTCCGCTAACCTAGCTATAAAATAGAACGAGACTGGAAATGATATCGTTGTAGAAACTTTTCCTAAATCTTCTATTTGAAATATTTTATTATTCCAGATATACTTCCAGATATATTTTTATAAAAAAAACATAGTTATTTATTTTATACATACTTTATATACATGTCTAAGCAACGATATAAGTTCAAACAAACATACCTATCATTTCTATGATTTTTTTATATATTTCCAGAGTTATTCCTGTTGATTTGTAGGTCTATAATACTAGCTCCCTCATCGTTCTTAGCATCATGTCATAATGTTTTAAAAACTAACACTTCTGCAAATCGTTTTAGTAGATTCAAACAAACAAAGTTTTAACCTTATAATATTTAGATTTATTTTTAGATTGAAGTACCTCATTAATCTAAGTTCAAACCTGGTTTGGACTAATAAAATTTCATTTAACTTTTCTGTCAAAAAATTAACAGATTAGTCTAGAGTTACGATGTTTGCAAGCATTCGGTCACATATATAATCTCTCTTCGATAGTACAAAGAGTGTACCTGTGTTTGCGCACAGTTGTGCACAACAATACGCTCCCACTTCTTCCTTAGTCCTTGAGATTAGACACCGTAGTCAAAACTATTATAATATTATTAATTTTAATTCTAAAAATCCATTATAAACATGTACTTGTACTATATGTCTGATAGTTCGAGACATGTTATTGTTAAATTAAACAGAAAATAGCTAACGCCCACATGTCCCATTTCTTATGTTTACCGTGTGCAATGACGTCAATGCCTAGAGAATAACTGAATAACATAGCTTCATTATACTGTCAGCTATAATTATCGATTTTCACTTATAAACACACGGTTGGTCATGAAAAGTTCAGCGCTTTTGTATCTTTAATTAATTTGTTAATAGATTATGCATAGTCAGATGCAAATTTGACTATTTTTTTAAAAGCATAGTAGGTACTGGTGGTAGGGCTTTGTGGAAGCTCGTCTGGGTAGGTACCACCCACTCATCAGATATCCTACCGCAAAACAGCAATACTTGATATTGTTGTGTTCCGGTTTGAAGGGTGAGTGAGCCAGTGTAATTACAGGCACAAGGGACATAAAATCTTAGTTCCCAAGGTTGGTGGCGCATTGGCTATAAGCGATGGTTGACATTTCTTACAATGCCAATGTCTAAGGGCGTTTGGTGACCACTTACCATCAGGTGGACCATATGCTCGTCCACCTTCCTATTCTATAAAAAAAAAAAAAGAAGGTATATAGCCAACTTAAACGTAGAGCTGTGCTACGAGTGTAACGAGAATAGCCCCAGGGTTAAGGATCGAACCTGCGACTTTTACATCTTTAGGCGACCATTAAACCGTTGCGCAATTGAGACAAATTAAAATTCTAATATAAAAATTATTGACCAAATCATTGATGTTGGTAAGTCGGTACAAAGGCGGACTAATGCCGAAATAGCGATCTCTACCAGTCTTTAGGCTAATCAGAAATATATGAAGGCTTTTATTAAATGCTTTAAACGACCATTAAAACCTTTTTGCGTTTATTAAAGAAGATTACAGGATATATAACTTCACGCTACGACCATAAGGAATGGAGCTATAACCATAAACGTCAACCAATCTTGCAAACTGTGCTGGCATTTTGTTTATGAGATCGTCTCGGTTGTGTATATCGCGTGTATGAAACTTACAAGTATATATTATCTAAATTTGACACGTGTGATGGCGTAATAATAATTAATATCATAATATGTACAACATTTTAAGTATGAAGTATTGGTACACTCATATAAAAACGCATCCAAGCAAACACACACGGTGTTTGCTCACACATGCACACACATGCACAAAACGCAAATAAATAGGATAAGGGAAAACGAATGACGTTGATGATCATTATTCGAAATGGTAACAACTATTATATGCAACTCATTTATAACATTCATATGTCTACGTATTATATTCTAGTAAGTAAATAACGTATATGTATATATAAATATATTAAATAAATTTACTATATAGTAGTTATAGAGACATGGTACATGCGAAACAATTTAGCTACAAAATAATATTAATATTTAACAAAGCGATTTTCAGCGAAATAAGCAAATATTTTAGACGTAAATTTAGTAACCGTTCACGGCATCTATTCCAGAGTAATGAATATTTAGTAGTGTATATAAACGCCAAATTATTATTGCTCTCGGTTTTGACATCCGGATTGTTGATTTGCAATTCATAAGCTCATCTAATATATTGTCTGACGCATTAGTCTTGAACCTTGAACCTATAAATAATCCTAAGTATTATTATCAAACAACATAATTGTGGTTATTAAACATCATAAATTTTACCTGTAGTAGGGTGGTGAACTGATCTAGATAGGATAGGTTATTCTACCGATTAAAGTAATTCTAACTCGGTTTGAGGATGAGTGGGCAAGGGATTAAACGATGGAACTTTGAACATATGAAGAATTTATGATAAAAACTTTACTATCGTTTATTTCCGCTACTGATAAACAACGTCAACTTTACGTTTAATTATAAAATACCCCTAATATTATATATTCATTTAATTTAAATATATTAATTCCATACTGCACTGTTACAAGGTTATGTTAACTGTTTATTGTTGTATTGTATCATAGTCATGACCAACTGACAAAGGTCAGGAACGCATACTCTCAACAGCCGGACGATAACTAGCCTGCCATTCTATAAAAAATAAAAAAGAGACTATCGATACTTTACAAGGTTTTTGTTCATGAAATAAATCAGGTTTATGATTTTTTTTTTTATAAAAACTGCAATTTTTTTACATCGTATGAAAATGCAATTCTTCTAAGTTCAGTTAGATATTGTATAAAAAATATAAGTATATATGTATGATTTACCGCTAGTTTCTGAATTGATGAGAAAAGTCAGATTTACTAATACAATTAAATACTGAACGCTTATTGGTCGCCTAGTACGTCATCAGCTATGTTCGACCAATAGCCTTTCAGATTAAACGGTGGATATAAGTATTTTGTATTAAAAATAGAAGGAACTTATATTTTTACCGAATAAACATATGGAGTTCGAAAGAGGATTGCATTCCCGGAGGACGGACACGTTGAATTTTTTAGTGCACAAACTATAACAAGGTAAACTAGCAAAGTAACGTGTTGCGGGAAATTTATTTTATTTTATTAACTCTTTGACAGTCAACGAGCAGCTTTTGGTATTTAATATGACAGTTTTGAATGCCGTAATTTGCAATTATAAAAAATGAAACAGATTAACAGCTTTTTATGATGCTATTATAACGAATTTTCAAATCCAATACCAAACCAAATACCTACCAAAACACTAGAATATAAACCACAACTAATCATTTGAAAACTGATTGTGTTTAGTATACAATAAAAAAATGCAAACATAAATCATAGATATTACGACAAAACATCTGGAAAGTTAATATTTTCGAAAGGAAAAACAGAACGTGCCAGCCGAGAACATTCCTCATTCGCAGCGACACCGTAATTCACAAAACGATGTAAAACAAAACAAAACTCCTAATTCGAAACACCAACAAAGCGTCATTCAAATAACGTGCTGTAAAGTTATTTTGTTCACCCCATGTTTCCAAAATAAACAATTTCTATCGTCAAAAAACAGAAGCCGCTCGTAAAGTAGTTATATAAGAAGATTCGCGATTCTGTTGACCGTTCGACTTATAAGTTGTGTAATCCGACAATTTGCCGTTACTAACTCGAAAACACAACAAAACGAGCCGAACATATTCCCAGGGCTGAAAGGAAGTTCGCTCGAAGAGGCATCTAGCTGCGGGGAATCCTTATATTGTTCAATTTATGATATGTTCGTACGCCACGCTCCAGTTTCCTAAGGTCATTCGCGTTGGTATCACCGTTGTATTTCGCTCGAAATAATAACAATATTGAGTATATTACAGAGATGATCATATTCGTGAACCAATTTCAGTTCTGTCGTCCATAAACGGCTTTAACAATATTATATATTGAATCGGAATCTCCCCGGATTTCACGTTGAAGATAATTTTCCTACAAATTAATTTCAGTTCCGTTTGTTGAAACTGTAACCTCGACGGTGAGTTCTATAAAGCCATGCGATTATGGATCTGCTATTCTTGTTGTTAACAATTTGGCTCGGAGTGGTAATGAAGGGAATGGAATGTTCTAGATAAGTGTTTATGGACCAATTAGAGGCAAACGAAATGAGGCCTATCGGAGCCGCAGTAAACCTAGTTAATGTTCGAGATACAATCGTCCGCCAGATACAATTGTCCGAATTTGCAAAATGTAATTTAATATGCATATCTATTTATGATGTCATCCAATATTGCTCTTATCATTAATGTACGCTATTCTATTCCAAAAAGTTTAAACAACAACCCATACTATTGTTATCCATACTAATATAATAAATACGATAGTAACTTTACCTATTTGCCTGTTACGCTTTAACATACTGGTGGTAGGGCTTTGTGCAAGCTCGTCTGGGTAGGTACCACCCACTCATCAGATATTCTACCGCAAAACAGCAATACTTGATATTGTTGTGTTCCGGTTTGAAGGGTGAGTGAGCCAGTGTAATTACAGGCACAAGGGACATAAAATCTTAGTTCCCAAGGTTGGTGGCGCATTGGCTATAAGCGATGGTTGTCATTTCTTACAATGCCAATGTCTAAGGGCGTTTGGTGACCACTTACCATCAGGTGGCCCATATGCTCGTCCACCTTCCTATTCTATAAAAAACAAAAAAAAAAAGAAAAAGCTAATGAGCTAAACCGCTAAACGGATTTTGATAAAATTTGTTACAGACCGGGCGAACGAGGCGGCTAGCAATAAATAGTTCCATCGACACAAAAAAATTCGCACTCTTACCATGTAACAAATGAGGTTTGAAAAAAAAAATACATATACTACATATAGGATAATATATCGTTTCATCAAAGCTAAAACAATATGAGTGATACAATTAACAAATGACAATCCATAACAGAAATGACCTAATTATGGTCTGAATGGCGAATACCATCCTGACCGGCTAAGGAATACCAATAAATCAATAATACCCCTTCAAGGATGACAACATTCACATCGTGGTAGACATAAATTTGCATATTTATATTGTCAACTATAATCATATTTTATTTTTATTTTCTGAGACATTATTCACAAACGGCCATCTGATCCCAAATAAAGCAGAGCTTGTACTATGGAAACAGACAAATGATATAACTACATATACTACTTTTCTTTCGTAAATACTTACTTATATAGATAATTACACCCGGACTCAGGACAAACAGACATATTCATGCACACAAATGTCTGTTCTGGGTAGGAATCGAATTCACAACCTTCGGCGTGAAAGGCAAGTATCTACCAAACACGGCAACCGGCTCGTAGTCGGTTTTAAATTGTGAGGCTGAGTAAATGCCACACAGAGAGACGAGTCACACAAAAGACAACACGTCTGTGAAGATGCAAAGAAAAAGAAAGAAAAAAAGAAAGAAATATGTGAAGAAAAAAAAGGAAGTAATCATCTATATTATTACATCTATATAAACACAGTATTATTTACCAAACAATTAGGTCTTGGCCAATTTCAAATGCGATATCATAGCTTAGAAATATGTTACATAAATATTTTTCTATCTTAGGATCGGATGACATAGTGGAGCGAAATGAGATCAAATTTCATATATAATGCAATACATGTTATTTAATATAGGAATGTAAGGTGAATTAACACATAATAAAAACATAACCACGCATTCATTTCCTTCATTCGAAGTCAATTATTAATGATAATTAATTAAATAGTGGGCGTTATTTAGGGTGTGATTAGTTAAACAATGCTTTGTCTTATTCTTTCCAATGTCAAATCAATAATGATAGAAAGAGCGAAATCAGTGTTTGACAAAACGGCTGCTAGCAAAGTTTATAAGTAAGGCCGTTGATGATGTTATAGATGTTAAACTAAAACAACATGTGAGTGTCCTATTACTGAGGTAAGGTCTCTTCTCCTGTTAAAGAGAAGGTTCGTTGCTTATTTAATTACGCTACGAGAAACGCGTATGGCCAATTGTACCACACGTGCAGGTTTCCTCAAGGCGGTTTCCTTCACCGCCAAGCATGAGGTGACTTATAAAAACAATTTAAGAATATGAAAAATTCGGCAGTGCATTTTTTAAATCTTAACTTTCAACCCGCAATCTTCTAATCTAAGATTCACGTGTTCTAACCGCTAGACTATTTTCAAAATAAAATTCCGATAAGTCTATTAAAGTGTAGCAACCTAGCTGTTTTGTAACACTTCTGTATTACATAACTGAAAAACTGACTGACTGACTGACATATCAAAGCATAGCCCTAACGATTGAGGCAAACATCATGAAAATTTACATACCTTTTACAGAGTAAGTTAGCACTTTGAAAATTTAACCCCTCAGATAGTGATAAAGGGAATGAAAGTTTGCATAAAAATTCTTAATTTTTGAAGAAATAGCTACGAAAATTGATATTAGGTTAGATTCTGGATTATGATGGCAGCAAAACTGCGGGTAAAGCGCTATTGTCTATTCAAATCTTACAAAATGTTTCATTAATAATAATAATAATAATTTATTTATTCAAGTAACAAGACTCATATACAAAATTACAAAATTTAAAATATACACTACTATTATCTACCTATCTACTACTTATACAATTTACTGGTTTATAAATATACAGTCTAGTCTGTTAGCAACCATGATTAGAATTTTGTTTGAGCTGGCCCGCACCCTGTGAACCAAGGATGCACACTTTTTTCGCATTAATGCGTAAAAACAGTCTATATTCGCTTTAGCAAACATCCCTGAAGCACTACAGAAGCGAGGAAACCCCATCAGCAATCTAAAGGCGTTATTGTACTGGAAATATTTAATTATATGACGTCGCATTCAAAATCCATTCGAACAACTGAATATGTTTTAGTAAGGCAGTTAAATTAAATATTAAAATAAATTATCACATATTAAATTACCTCATATTAAATCGTGTAATTTGATTTTGATTCACAAGAATCAAAGTATAAATCTGTAATTAATAAATAGGCAAATAGTTTCCAAAAAAATATATCGTGACAATAGTAAATTTTTGTGTAGGTTTACATCTCGCTTAGATCCATTTCAAGGGGTAAATTTAAATTAGACATTTCAAAATGAAAGATAAAGATGGTGTTTTATTTATAATCTGATTAAGAAGGTAAGATAAGATTTGACATATTGCTTACATTTTTTTATAGAATAGAAAGGCGGACGAGCATATGGGCCACCTGATGGTAAGTGGTCACCAAACGCCCTTAGACATTGGCATTGTAAGAAATGTCAACCATCGCTTATAGTCAATGCGCCACCAACCTTGGGAACTAAGATGTTATGTCCCTTGTGCCTGTAATTACACTGGCTCACTCACCCTTCATACCGGAACACAACAATACCAAGTACTGCTGTTTTGCGATAGAATATCTGATGAGTGGGCGGTACCTACCCAGACGAGCCTGCACAAAGCTCTACCACCAGTAAAAAAAAAATTACTTAAAGTAAGTAAGTAAGTAACAGCCTGTAAATGTCCCACTGCTGGGCTAAGGCCTCCTCTCCCTTTTTGAGGAGTATAAATATAAAACATGAACATACGTCGTTTTGGTATACAATAAAAACACGATATGCTGTAAAATGTAACGTTTTTCGTAGTCACGTATATTTTTATATAGGTATTCATAGTGTATATATCAACCAGATACCTTACCAATACCCCTAGGGATGCCCCTCAATTATTCTACTGACAAACAACAATGCTTTCTTTTGCAATGTTTCCATTTGATTTATGCACTCATATGTAACATAACATATTAGGTCTAATGAAAAGGTTCACGGAGTGTAAGCCACTTCCACTTTATCCACTTAAAGTGGTTAGATAGACCACGTTAACGAGTCCTCGCCTGCCTTACTAAAACATATTCAGTTGTTCGAATGGATTTTGAATGTGACGTCATTTACGGATCAAAGCTCATTCGCCCGTGGTTAAAGTCACCATAGCAACATCCAGTAAATAAATTCAGTTTCCACGAATAAGCACACACACTCATACTTACATCAGTTACATCAGCAATAATATCATCAATAATAAAGGGCGGCATTAAAATTAATTGTCTACAATTCATACTCACGACTCTTTGTCTAATTATATTTTTAAACTGGCTAGTGTTAAGCTGAAAACTATTTATGGAATCCATTCGAATGACGGTACATTAAATGAAGGAAGCATGCAGTCACGTCGCACGCGTCGAGTTGTCGCAGTTAAGATAAGGTATATTATTTAATTTTATCGCGACCTCATAGGAAGGTCGAGTGGGTGTGACAGGCATACAAATGGCAACTTTAACGTTATATATCTATACATAGTAACAGGCATACATGCACCACACACAGTTTTGACGAGGCAGGACGAATACCCGAACTCACTACTTTTGATGTTTCGAAGAGTAAAAACAGCAGCTCGATAAATAGTCGAAGTAAGCTGAAAATCTGTATAACGTAACGTAACATAATAATAATTTTATAAAGCTGAAGTTTTTGTTACTTTATCACGCTAATCCCAAAAACAATTTGAAAAAAAAAGAATCATATAGGTATTACATATTGAGAAGGGTTATATAATTTCACGCCACGAGCGAACCGGTAACATTTAACACGCAGAGGAAGGAAGGACGGAAACCTGCTTTCATGGACTGGTATGCCTGGACAAATAGGTCACCTGACGAACTGGTCTCCTACACCCATTGACTCTAAGACATAATATTGACTATTCCTTTCTCCATCGATGCCCTGTAGACAAGTTAGATATTATGTTCTGCGTGTTTGTGATTAAAAGATCCGTCTAGAATATATTAAAAAAAAGCAATTACTTTACTATTGATACAAAAGTAAAAAATATAAACTAATATTACGAAAATCTGCATTTGGGTATTTTGTACGTCAATCATTCAAAAAAATTAAGGAGATCACGGCTCGCATATAAAAGTTCAATAGATTTTTATCTGCAACCATATTCCATGAGAACACAGACGCATATCTAGATAATGTATATAAAAATATTCCGACACATAAACACGGCGCGCGTTTGCGTGATGTTTGATCGATTCCGTTCATTAACGTAATACGTAACAGACATGCTTCAGTTCCCTTAAATATACTAACGATATACAAATACAACACATCTTATTACACAACGAAGTTGATTAAAACATACCAAATATATATATGTATTAATATTTTCTAGAAATTTCTTCTTTATTAGAAATATATTTGTGTGTAAATAAATAATAATGTAACTATATTTTTTAATCTATGTAACTTGATTGTCGAAAAAGAGTAACTACTGAGTTTCTTACCGGTTCTTTTCGGTAGAATCTACGTTCCGACACGGTGGTAGCTTTAAATTTGGTTTAGTCTTGTAAAATTTCGATTTAAACTTGCTCGCAAGAACCTACTTGAATAATGTATATTTTGAATTTAGTTGATTTGATAATAATTTTTATTACAGCCTATTTTTAATGGAAATTATAATTTAATCAAGCACTACAAACAGTACGCACTTGATAATAGATATTTATTTATAACCCAAAACTAGTCACTATTCTACTTCTAAAGTTTCGATAACATAAAGCCGATATTCATATCGCAATTTTTTCACGAATCCATAAATAAATACCACAGATTACTCAAGCTGTCTATAGTCGTCCTGTAATTGGATTAGGCTAAAGATGAGATTTTACATATTGTATTTTTATATATTATATGTTTATATGAATTTTTTTATTATTTCCTTATATTATATAGAACGAAAAGTCCATCATAATTTATCACAATATAACATTATAATAATTATTTACAACGAATAATATTCAATGCATGTTAGTTTCTCAATAACTTTAGACATGCCCTGATAATTTCAATGAATAATAGTATAGGGGTTTAATCAATACACCAGCTTGTTCAAAATAATTTATTTTCAACAATATAAAAGCGAATTGTATTTGATAAAATATGTTGTAAACATTTAACTTATCGACACGAAAAAATACCTAGAAATTTATTAACGCTAATATTTTAGATGTTTAGAATAGTTCTAATGTTCTTTTGAAAGCAAAAAATATTTTATATCGTGTCAGTGATTGTAGTTAATCCGGGCCTATAACTTGTTGAGTTTTGTATATCAGTAGCACTCTGGAGTCCCGCAGTACTCCTCTCTACACTCAACTTATACTTCGTTACTATATATTATTGTAATAATACGAAAAATACATTTAATTTATTAACGACTGTGTATTTTTGTCAATTTATATTTTTTGATTGGTTTTCTTTAATTATAAATGATATTACTATTTTTACACGACTGTCCAAAAAAGTGAGTTTCTTTATTCCACTATAGCCTTTAAAAGCCTGAACAGATAAAGATGTATGGTGTAATGTAATCCTTACATCACACCGAGTGACACGAGGGTACATTTTTTTTTTATACTTTTGAGTAATTTTTTACTTGAATTAATAGACATATTATTAACACTTTTTTAATCACATCCTATTTATCTCATTACATTCCAAACGACGATTTTGCTCTATTTGTTATTAAACTTGATAAAAATAATACGCGAATTACCTAACGAATCTATTATTGCCATTAAAAACGTAGTTAACAAGCAAAATAAGGAGAGGAATCAACACAAATAACTTTTATAGGGCAATTTGCAGCGATGTTACGTCATCAGAAAACCGAGTAAAGTTCCCCAAACATAAAATGGCGACAATAAAGTGGACAAGCATATCTAAGCAATAGAAACAATTTAGTGACGATAACAAAGATAATATATTGTACAAACAGAACGATCGTTCTGTGCTTATATATTTAGGTCATTAATTAAATATAGGGAGACATAGACGCTCGAAATTTAGAAGAAATCTTTGTTTTGTGGTGCACTTCGCAATGGAAGAATTTTGATTTTAAGGACGGCTTTTTTAACAATCAACTATTCAACAATTCGGCGATTAGTGTCACTAAGCAAAAACAAATAAATATGGTTATTCCCATGTTCGGTAATATATAAAAAGGCAACTGAAAACGCACAAATACGTATATATTTTTAAGTCATATGATGCTAGTTTATTTCATAATATTGTTATCTGTTCTGTTCGCCTTATCAAAATACTGACTCGTAATTTCATACTACAATGAGACATAAATAATAATTTCAAAATAATGATTTTGCAATAAGTTAAAATATAAATCATGTTTTATTGAATGAACGTATTAATTAGCATCCACAAATCTAACCTCTTTACTAATTTAAACCACATGTCCTTTATCCAACGGTTATCTGAAACTAATCACTCATTCATTCAATGGGTGGTAGGGCTTCGTACGAGCCCACCTGTGTAGGTACCACCCACTCAATATATATTCTACCGCCAAGCATCGATACTTAGTATTGTTGTGTTGGTGTGATGGGTGAGTGATTCAATATAACTCACAGGTATAATTGGCACGAGAGACATCAATGTTAGTTTCCTAAGTTGACGATTAATATTTCTTACAGTACCAATGTGGTGCTGACAGCTTATCATCAGAGGCTCGTTTGCCGGTCTGCCTACCTATTTTCAATGAAAAAGCAGCAATATATATATATATATATAATGTATTATGCAAAACTCAATTGTATTCGTATTTAAATACTACAAGACATCAATCATACCATTATATTATACGCGTTCTGGATTTTATACCACCCACTCATCCTTTATTGTACTACTAAACATTAATTGTGAAGGGTGAAAGACTCAGTGCAATTTCTAGGATCCTGTGGATCTCTGTGCATTAAAGATTTAGTTTCAACTACTTGTATTGTCTATTTCTATGAGTGAGGATGACCACTTAATACCAACTACCTCGTCTGCCCGATACGAATACAACAAAGCATCACAACATTAAGACTATTAATAATATTAGTCACCAAAGCATACACAGGATGTTAAAATTTTACCAACAATTTAATCATCATATTACTAATACATGCAATCTAATCAAACGAATACATTCTCGGAACTTCTACAATAATTTTATAAAGCTGGAGTTTGTATGTTTGAAAGTGCTCATTTCAAGAACTACCATTAATATTATAACTATTTGATTATTTTTGCTTAAGCTTCTAGCTCTGTTTACCCCTATCAATGGGACAGCAAAGTTGCCTAAACCTACGCAAATGTAGGCAGATCTTCATGCAAGGCGTATGCATCGTATCGGCGTTTTTCGCAGATGAAAATATATACATTTCAAAGAAATGGTTCATGGACGTTCATTTCGTCGTCAAGTTATAAAGTAAAGTATGTTACGTTTTAAGCAAATCGGAGTGGTCCGCATTGAATGAGTTATGAGGAAGGTTACAAGGCTGTATAACTTCACGCTACGAACCTAAGAAGCGTAACAGTAACCGTCGACCACAACTGGTATTAAATTATTAGATACACTTGGTTTATCATTTATTGTGTTTGTTGTTGTTAGTTTTTTTTTATATAAAATTGGTAGGCGGACGGACAAATGGGACACTTGATAAGATATGGTCACCGTGGAAAAGGACGGTCAGGAACATGTTATGCAGATTTCGAGACGTATATTAGAAAAAGCAAATGTTTTACACAAAAGTAATT
Organism: Nymphalis io; assembly: GCF_905147045.1. Taxonomy (NCBI): domain Eukaryota; kingdom Metazoa; phylum Arthropoda; class Insecta; order Lepidoptera; family Nymphalidae; genus Nymphalis; species Nymphalis io. Next base: position 1,073,435 of record NC_065901.1, on the reverse strand, counting down.
GTGCACTGTGACTCTTCCATCGAGCCCCAGTTTTATGCCTGGCCCAGGCATAAAACTACTCAACCTTTCATCATGAAATTTTACATACACGTTATCAGAGGCACAGAAAAGGACATAGAGTACTTAAAAACTGCCCTTCTTACAAGCGGGCGAAGTCATAGGCGGAGATAAGTCTTCTTAGTTAAGTCTAGTTTGTTAACGAAGTAATCTGATCAACCTTAATTACATTGCAAAATTACAACTGCTTAAAAATTAGTCGCCTTGACGAAAATCTTAGTCGTTCTCATTACTGGCTCGGATATTATAAACCGTTACTGGCGTTGCAAGGTTAACCGTTCACTGTTTTAATGTTCTTATAAATTACTTTTCACATCCGCCTTTTTATCTGATATAATAAACTCCAATTTATTATTTTATTATTAAGAATGTATTTAGTAGGAAATCCAGAACACGAGATTTTTTAAATATTTATAAATTTGTCTCGTGGTAAGTGGTCACCACCGTCGATATACATTGGCATTGTAAGCAATACTAACCATCCCTTACACCACCTATTTGCCAACAACCTTTTTTTTACGCTGGAAAAACGCATTACGCGTTTCCCCCACGGGAACAGTGGGGGGGTATGTGGGGCTCGCCGATGTCCGAGGCACCGAGTGCGCCCCGAACAACGGAATACCCACTAAAAAACCAGCGGTACCCTTTCCGTCATAACGAGGAGCGCCACGGGATCCCTTACGCTACCGCGACGCTCTAACGGGCGGCCTGCGTATGCAGGCCTCCATTCTCTAGGGGGATTACCAGGGTACTGAGAACCCCCTAGTCCCAGCGACGCCTATTGCGGTGGAGGGAGAAGGTGCGCATAGCGCCACTTTCTTCTCTCCAGTCTTCTGCGGCGGAGCAGGTTTGCAGCGGCGTCTTCTTTCGGAGAGGTCTCCGCCGACAACTGCCGCCAGAGAAAGCCTCTAGGGCCACCACGCGGCACACTCCGTCAGGGATTGTTGCGCCGTGTCGATGGGCGCACCACACTCGTGGCAGGAAGGTGACATTTCCCGCCGTGCTATCTTGTGCAGGTACTTACCGAAGCAGCCGTGTCCGGTAAGTACCTGCGTCAACCTAAACGAGAGCATGCCTCGTTTTCTTTTGACCCAGCGACTTAAGTGAGGACGTACCGCCTCCACTGTCGCCAGGCCCGCTGTGGGAGACCCCAGATCTTCCTCCCATCGGGCTATCAGGGCTTGCTGGGCTAGAGCCCTGATCGCCTGGACGGTCGCCGCGGTCTCTCGCCTCTCTATATATATATTTTTTATAAAATAGGAAGGCGGACGAGCATATGGGCCACCTGATGGTAACTGGTCACCAAACGCCATTAGACATTGGCATTTTAAGAAATGTCAACCATCGCTTACATAGCCAATGCGCCATACACCTTGGAAAGTAAGATGTTATGTCCCGTGTCTCCTTAGTTACACTGGTCCCCTCACCCTTCAATCCGGAACACAACGATACCAAGTACTGCTGTTTGGCAGTAGTATATCTATATCTGATGAGTGGATGGAACTACCCCGACGGGCTTGCACAAAGTTCTACCACCAAGTAAATCCTAAAGTCTTCGCAGAAACGCGCTGCATCATCTGGTATAAGTTTTATATCATATTGGTTTAGCCGTTTTTTTTTCAGTTAGGCCTCATAAAAGATTATCGTCTCCTAATTTATTGGTATTGATATATTAAAAATAGTAACACGAAATGTTACCACAGAATGAGATTCGAATAATTTTGAGATCTTGTAATCTCGCTGTTGTTAAAGTAAACATCTTACGTTCATCTATTAAAAGCTAACACGGTACTCGTAGTTTATTTGTACTAGTTAAGTACTTAGAATATACGAGATATATATTTTAGATCGTTCTATTATAATCGTTGTATAATAATAATAGCACTATGCCCATAACTATTTTCAATTTCAAATCCCACCTCGTTGAACTAGTGACTCGCTTATGAGGCTGCAAATCTAGAGAGAGAGAGAGAGAAAGAGAAATGGCTCTTCGACTTTCAAATTTAGATTTAAAAAATATATGTATATAATATATTTCCTCATTTAATATTTAAGAAGAAATAAAATTGAGTAGAAATCGAAAAACAGAATTCGCAATGTCAATTATTCAGAAGGGACGCATCACACGATAGACCATTAGCTTCGGATCCATGACTTACAAAGTCGGTTACCTGTTTTAGTTCATTTAACATGATGAGATACGCCATTCTCGCGAAGATCCGACATTCGACACCGTCACGATGACGCCGCCCGGCCGTTTATCGATAAAGTTGTGCTATACGAATGCAGTGGCCTGGAAACGTCGTGGACTCGTCGGTCTTTACGTAATACGACCCACATAATCGTATTCGTATCAATTTATTATATACAGAACGTAAATATGACCTTTTGAGTGTAACAACCTCATCGATGAGAAAATATTTTCTTTTGACTCGAACAATACAATGATTTATTGTCTGACGAACGAAATGATTACAAAATATAAAGTTTATTTTTATATTTTAGTACAATACAATGTTTGAATACAGATATCACCGGAACTATTTAGAATATAGCCAAAAAAAAAAGTGGTTCGTACTGTTCTAGCATACTAAAATTTAAAACAAATACACGTTTCAGATTTCATTCATTTAATATATATATTAAATGTATATTGCTTAATACAGTGGTGCTTGTCCGGGTTTAAACCCACCACCTTCGTTAACAATTCACGTCTTCTAACGACTTGGCCAGAAGTCACAGTTATATAAACTTAATTTAAAATTATGACTATATCAATTTACTTGGTAGAAAGTCGACTTCCTTTCGAACCAGCGGTAGCTTTACCTACGTTTCATATAATATTTGTACAAATGACGACATAAAACTTATAAACTCATACTTAAATGAAGTATATTTTGAATTTACCAAAAATCAAAGACAAAACACTTTTCGGTACAGAACTTTAAACAACGATTATAACAAACTATTATTTATTATAATAATTGATAATAAATCATAGATAAATTCATTTGTATTTACGTTATATTGACGGAAATGTTACACATTTACACGTAACTTGTTAATATTACTTGGGGATTCAGAAATATATATATAAAATAATAAGAATTAAGTATTCGTAAAGGTCGTAATCGTAGTTACCTTTCGAATGGATTTCATTGTTTAGTTCGAGGAATTCTTCGTCTACCACGCAGGCAACTTTCTATATTTTAAGGTAGCCATGCCAAGTTCCACCACAACCATTCATGTATACTCTGAATTATGTATAGATAAAATACTTATGCAAAGTTTACATCAAGCAATCTCTTAGTTGAAAACATTAGACACGATTTACCAGAAAATTCGCACAAACGAAACAAACGCTGCAAAAAAAAACTATTTTACATTATTTATAACCAACTACATTTATTAAAAGCCATTGCTTATTATTATATGGACAATCATTTAACTCGAAATGATCTTACCTATTAGAAAACATTTTTTCGATGTTGTATTGTTTTCTTTTTTTTTTTCAATAGCCGATATGGCCTAGAGGTTAGAACGCGTAAATCATAACCGATAATCGTGCGTTCGAGCCCAGGCAAACAAGACTAAATTTTAATGTGCTTAATTTGTGTTGTGTGATTATAATTCATCTCGTGCTTGACGGTGAAGGAAAACATCCCGAGGAAACCTGCTTGTGTCTAATTTCATTGTCATTGTCAAATTATGCCACATGTGTATTCTACCAACCCGCATTGGAGTAGCGTAGTGGAATAAGCTCCAAACCTTCTCCTCGATAGGGAGAGAAGGCTTTAGCCCAGCAGTGGGACATTAACAGGCTGTTACTGTTTACTGTTTTGTTTTCAGTGTGTGATTTCGTACAATACAGACAAAATACTTGTAGTTTCATAATACGTCTATAACCAGTAATCTGCATAATCTTGAATGCTACTTGCATTGAATTTTCGTATAATTAATACGTTTATACCTGTCGAACTATACCTATCAACGGTCCTATGATACCGATGGTCGACGGTTATTATTATGCTTGTCATAATAATTTGACGATGACGAGCCGGTTGGCGTGGTTGGTAGATACTTGTGCCTATCACGTCGAAGATTCTGGTTTCGATTCCCACCCAGGACAGACATTTGTGTGCATGAATATGTCTGTTTGTCCTGAGTCTGGGTGTAATTATCTATATAAGTATGTATTTACAAAAGAAAAGTAGTATATGTATTATATCAGTTGTCTGGTTTCCATAGCACAAGCTTTGTACAAGCTTAATTTAGGATCAGATGGCCGTGTGTGAAAAATGTCCCAGGATATTATTATAATTATTTATTTATTTGACTTTTATATTTTTACGTTACAATGCGTACGCGCCTGCGGCATGTTGGCAACGTCCTTTTATAATAGACATCGATTTAATATTACTAAAACTAATATTATTAGTATTTTTATACATATCCAGAATTTTCGCTTTATCTAATATTACTCTCTTTCAACTATAGGGCGGTGAAGCATCATGGGAAACCTGCATTATATTATATATATATATATATTGGTTGCAATTTTGGTGTATCCACTTAACCAGCATAAAGTATTACCCAGCCCCAGGACTTCGTCTTGATCGACTCCGCCGCCATCACACAGACCATACACTGGTTAGATGTTATGGCTTAACATTTTAAAAATATTATTATTTAAGATCTTCTCAATTAGAACTATAATAAGAGAGTTTGGAGTTATGATTTCTCATTAATAATAACTATTATCAACAACAAAAATGATTTATATAATAGATATAATGAATCAGTATTAAATATATGTAAATTAATTCAAATGTATGTATACTAACAATCAGAGAAGCAGGTTTTTGGAATAAATACGAAATTTTCTTAGCTGGAACGGAGAGGCACGGCCAAGTAGTGGAACATATATTGTAAATGTTGTAGAACCTTTTACAAACCCAAAAATTACTCAAACAACAAACATTAATACTTTAGGATAGTTCTATTTTGATCAGCAAGGATTCTTGTGTTCCGGAGATTTAAAACAGTTATAAGGGATAATAACAGAAAACCCACCTGCCTTCCTAAAAATTACAAGATTTAGTTAACTAGTATATATTTACCCAACTAATATCATATGTTAAATATTTTATTATTATAATTTTATTTGCCCCCCATCTCTACAACTCAGAACAGTTTTTAAATGCTTGTTCAATTAATACCTGTATCACACCCTAATAAGGATTCAATAGATTTTTTTTGTTCATTATACATAAGAAAGCTGAAATCAAATTATTAAAAAAATACTGTTAATAATTCAAATAACACATCCATTGTAATTATTTAATATTCAAGTCCATGCAGTGAAAGCAAAGAGATTTAATGCAGTACAAGTAAGCAAACCATTTCCTAAGAATACAAATTACATTATATAATAATTCTGTGCCTGTCTACATATTTGAAACTTCTAATGTTTTTAACATTTTGTAAAAAATACTATTTTTTTTTATAATGAAATCTGATTACAAATTTTTCAAAGTTCACAAGATATCACTACAATATATTTTTAAGTTAATATTTCTTATTACATCTCGTACTCGAAAAAAATTCGGCGAACTATTCACGAGAAATTTCGCTTTCTATTTTTTTATTTGACTTTCAAAAATAAAAACATTATTGTATAAAATCATTACTATTGTTCAATATAGTTTTGCTTGCTAATACAATATGAATAATAGAAATATTTTATGTAATGGACTAATTAAGTTAGATAAACATTTCTCACTTCCTTAACATCAAGATCAAACAACTTTCGCTACAACTCGACCTCTGTAACCGACGGCACTGCGCACGCGCAACTTGTCGACTCTTTCATCAAAATATTTTAATTGTAATATATGTTACATTACAATTACTCATTATATGAGACCTAGTTACACGGTTGCGGTGTTAAATTTATAGTCTCAATTATTCAATTGAGTATAATTTTATTTTTCTTTTCAATTTTATATACCACCGATTAAATTAAAAAAAAGATAACTAAATCTATTATTAAAATATTGAAAACATGCTATAAAATTCAAATCATATTTAAGAAGGAAATCACCACTTACCGTTTATGTTTATCGCACCAAATCCCAAACAATATAAAAAACTGTCACTCACACGTTGACACAAAACACAGCTTATTCACCTCTTGACATCTGACATGGTTCGAATGAATGCAAATATCACGAAAATGTGTCACTTTATAATCTTAAAAGCGATAAATAAATATACGACTTATAAACAATACGGTAAAACAGTTATGCAAAACACTCGTAAAATAATTATACAAAACATAAACAGCTGCCTACTTTGACAGAATCGCCTAATAAACTGACAAGTGATTCTGCCAACCCCGCAAAACTACTTTCGCCTTCGTTTGGTACCAACATGAGGAACCATGTATATCTACGTAACTTGTAAATTGCGTCATGAATTATCATTTATTTCAGACAACATAATTCCGTGACTTTCTTGACTCCTAAGCTAATAGAAATCGTAGGCCTCAGACTTATTGCACTCAATCTATATTTTATTCGAACTATAAAGGCAGTTTAGTGCCTTTATAGTTCGAATAAAATAAGGATATGTAAAGTTTACATTTTAGACCAACTTATTTTAAGTACGTAGCTTGTCTCAGAAATTAAGTTCAAGTTAAATACAATATATACGGGGCTTTATCTAAGCAAGCATCTAACCAAACAAAGAAAAGTCAAAAAAATTGTAATACTGAATAGAGTCTTACAATTTAACTAAAAATGTTTTTAAATTTTTAGAATATTAAAATTTTGATGTTTGTAAATATATAAAATAAATTACTATAAAAAAATTCTTCTAGGTTATTTTACCTACCAAACCACTCATTTTCAAATCATATTTATGTAGTAAAATATTATATTTTATTTTTGTTACGACCGTGCAGACTTGATAAACTAATAGTATTTACAAGTTACAATAGAAGAAGCAAGCGTTCTTAAAAATAAAAGAGTTTTCTGGAGTACTTATAAAAATATTTATGTTGTGTTTTGTTTGTGACAAAATTATCATTTTATTACTATTCCCGATATACCACTTTATAATGATAATTAAAACGTTGTGTATGACTACGAATTTTTTATTAAAGTATAATTAAAAACACTCAATGAACTGCACAGCTATTATTGAATCTAGTTCTATGGACCATTAATAAAGAATTAAAATAATATATTAATTAATAAAAATAAGTATAAAATAGAGGCTTATAATTTCGTTGTAGAAAAAGATATAGCTAGCAACATCAAATGATACAATGTCACCTCGTCACCATCGTCAATCTGTCAATCGTATGGATTGATTGTATATAATCATTCTTTATGTTAAAAATATAGTAGTCAAGTATTTCTTTTGTGCTTAATAAACAATATAATTATATAAAGTGGCGTAATTCAGAATAAGAAATGTCGAAGTTCGAGGATAATCCATTTAGTGATCCTGCCATAGACAATCCTTTTGCGGTGAGTGGGTTGATAAAAATGAAAATTTGATCAATGTTATATCTTGTTTTGGTACATTATTATGTGATTATTTATTACAGGATCCATCGGTGCAGCAAGTGGCTAGAAGTACAAACAGTGCCACTCAGGGTCTTGACGACTACAATCCCTTTGACGGACAACAAAATGCAAATCAAGCTACGGTAAACTTTGTATATTATTCGTTTATGGGATATTAGTGGGTTTATAATGTCATCAAATGAATAGACGATAGTCTTGAATGATGTAAACGACCGGTTTGAGAAGTGAATCTGTAAAATATTTATCGTCATACACATTTCTCTGGTTTGGACATACTGATTGTAATTTATATAGTTTTTTTTTAAATTATAACTAAAATGACCAACCCGCATTGGAGCAGCGTGGTAGAATAAACTCCAAACCTCCAACTTAATAAAAAAGGAAGCTTTAGCTCAGCAGTGGGATGCTTACAGACTGTTATTTTTTTTAATTAATAGATAATATTTAATTAATAGATTTAATTTATCAAGTATTTCTTTAAATATTGATGAATTCTACAATACTAAATGTTTATTTTAGTAATTGACGAAAAAACACTATTGAATTGCTAAGTCCATTTAAATCATTTTTAATATTTATAGCTCTCCCAACAGCCAACACAACCAGCGATTATGCAAGCGGTCTCTCCACCCATCGGTGGCCAGTACACGAGACCAAATCAACCACAACAGAGTCAAGGACCACCACAAAATTTCACCACAGCTGATTTTCAAGTAAGCTATTGAACACACTATACAAATATGCAATAGTTTATTTTTATTAAAATTGTAATTAAAATCAGCAATTAGTGATTTAAAACCACTTTGAAGATATATAAAAGCACATTGCACTATTATTTACACAAATGAATTTAATTGAATGTGATTTTAATAACATTCATGTTAGATACACTCTATATTAATGTATAATTAAATTTTATGATATCATCGCTAGCAATACAGTTCAATATGAAAGAGCGTAAAAGATATAATGCAATAATTAAATAGATGTTAGTTAAGTTGTAGTCTATAGATGTGTAAAATTATAGCTATGCATGCTATTAATACACTTTTGCTTTTCCAAACTCGCACTGAAGGAGCTAAAGGTAATCACATTTATAACTATTAGTCATATAGTTTGATGAATTGCTTGATAAGAGTGTTATTAAGAACTTCCTTCGTCTCTTATCTTTAGCAATAGTCTGTTTGTCTTTGTCTGTTAATATTTGAAAACAAAAACAAAACATTAAATACTTAATATAAATAATTTAGTAACAGCCTGTTAATGTCCCACTGCTGGGCTAAGGCCTCCCCTCCCTTTTGAGAAGAAGATTTGGAGCTTATTCCACCACGCTGCTCCAATGCGGGTTGGTAGAATACACATGTGGCATAATTTCAATGAAATTAGGCACATGCAGGTTTCCTCACGATGTTTTCCTTCACCGTCGAGCACGAGATGAATTATAAACACAAATTAAGCACAAGAAAATTCAGTGGTGCTTGCCCGGGTTTGAACGCGCGATCATCGGTTAAGATGCACGCGTTCTAACCACTAGGCCATCTCGGCTTTGACCAAGTCATGAGATGATTTCACTTTGACCATAAATAATTTACTTATATATATTTTTTATTAAAAACATAAGTAATACAGTTTACTTGGTGGTACGCTTTTGTGCAAGTCTATCTAGATAGGTACAAAAAACTCATTGCATATTCTACTGTAACATAAATGTAACATCTTTGTTCCTATGCCATATGTCTATGGGCACAATTTATGGTTATGTCTGGTCACCAGACCAGTTACCATCAGGTTGCCAGAATTGGCCAGTATGTCTACCTATTTCATTTAAAAAAAAACAACTTGAAAATTATTTTTATCACATTGAAAACTTTGGTAAATATTTGATAACTAAATTATTCAACGTATGTTATCTTTATATTTAAGAAATATGTCACAATGATTGGACAGTGTTAAAATTGTGTTTGACTTTTATTATTATGTTGATAAATTATTCACAGGCATGATATAACAATTAAACCCACATTATAAATGTCTATGTAACCATCTGATTGTTACCTCATTACTACTAAATGACTGAACTGTTTTATAATGAAATTTGCATTAGTTAGCCTGGATTCTGAGTCTGGATATACAGGAATAATATATATATATATATGTAAGGAGCAGAATGGGACAGCTAGTCTAACTAACTTTATGTGTGGGAATAATTTTCTATTTAAGCCTATGAACAGCATCCTTAGTGGTTATTTATAGGGTTCATTGTGTGATATGAAAAGTGAGTTGTGTTTGTGATCTTTATACTTAGATATACTTTATGTCATTTCCTTTTATTAAGAATATTGTCAAAATTATGTTACCAAAAATTGATCTTCAGAAACGGCAAGAGGAATTAGAACGCAAAGCTGAAGAGTTGGCCAGGCGTGAAGCTGAACTCAGAGCAGGTTCAGCTGGAAGAAGAAATAATTGGCCACCTCTGCCCACCTTCTGCCCCATTCAGCCATGTTTCTATCAGGACATCAATGTGGACATACCATTGGAATTCCAAAGGATTGTTCGACATTTGTATCATCTCTGGATGTGTAAGTTTGCTTATAATACATAATGTTAAAATTTCATTTGAATATATAAACTTGATAAAAACATCTAAATGTTTATTCATTTTGTATATGCTTTTAAATATGATTAATAATCGTTGTTAATCACAAATAAAGTCGTATTTACAACTTTGTCTTTAGTTATTAACATGTGGGTGAAATCTTTCAACTGAATTTGAAACCAAAAATGTCCACAGCTTGGCAAATGTGGCAGATTTTCGGATTATGTCCCACACAAGATTAATATTATTAAACACAAATTCAGCACATGATATCTAAGCGGTGCTTGCCCAACCGTCATTAAGATTAAGCTGTTAATTGTAAATGAATATCATCTTATTTCAGTCCACGCTCTGGTTTTGGCATTGAATATAATTGGAGGCCTTTCGTTACTGTTCGCTGGACAAGGATTTACAGTCTTCGGCCTGTCCATACTTTACTTCGTGCTGTTGACGCCGTTCAGTTTCATCTGCTGGTATAGACCCATCTACAAGGCGTTTAGAAGCGACTCCTCGTTCAACTTCATGGTCTTCTTCTTCATATTCCTCTTCCAAATCATTATAACATTGGTGCAGTCTATTGGTTTCAGCGGTGGAGGCTCTTGGTGAGTGAAAAATTTTATCATAATTTTAATAATATATATAAAAATCGGAATGTAGTAATAGTTTAACGGTTTTTCACCAACAACTTTTGGGTTATTATAGATCACAATTCCAATAAAATCCTTAAGGTTTAACTGGAGGACTGAATAGATATAAGTTTATTAATTTTAATAATTCGATTTGCAGTGGACTGATTACGAGCATCGCAGTGTTCAAAGAGAATATCGGTGTCGGAATAGTGACTCTGCTCGTTACCATCGGCTTCATCACGGCCGTCGTAGCCGACGTCATGCTCATCACGAAGGTATCATATATATTTATGCTATATTGAAAAGGAAATATTGAGATACCAAAGCTTAAAATAAACAAAAATTAAATTCATTTTTTTAACACAAATATTAACATAACAAAAAATTGAATTTTTGTACTTTTTTCAAGTAAAAATAAAAGAAGTTTTAAAGTTTGCCAATCTGCACATATAAATATTATATATGCAGATATATAGTGATTTTAAAAAAATCATGTTTTTTAATGTTTATATAACAAGTATTAATTAGAAATTTGAATCGTATTATCAGACCGAACTTAGAAATCCAAGGCCCCTATGCACTTTGATATTTGAGGCCCCTCCTTCTGAAATATATTCTATAGAATAAACTTTATATATTTTATATTAATTCCAAGGTGAAACAGGAAAATATTTTTTTTTGTTAATGAATTAATTTAGATTAATTTTTGGCAGACATTGTCTAAAATAGATTAATAATAATGAATATCAATGATTCGCTTAACGGTATAAGACCCATTCCGACAATAACCGTACTAGACTTAGTACCGATCGCACTTCCCCGCAAATTTATTCCTAAAAACAACTCCTGCGCAGTCGTTTGCGCCTACTATGCCTATTAGAAGTAGCACTGACGAGTATCTGACTGCCCCCCCCCCCCAGGTGCACCGCATCTACCGCTCGACGGGCGCGTCGATGGCGAAGGCGCAGGCCGAGTTCACAACGGAGATCCTGCGCAACCAGCACGTGCAGACGGCCGCCTCCAGCGCCGCCGCCGCCGCCGTCAACGCGCAGATCGCCTCCGCCAACCGCTACTAACGGTCCCCTTAACATTACCGCTATCCTATTTTTATTAATAATATACACTATAATATCTCCCGCGCAGATTGCTAATCTCTCTTGAGATTGGCCGCCGTGGCCGAAATCGCTCTGGAGGACATTATTATTCAATTTTTTATCCTATGCCAATCGAACGAGTAAAGATAAGCAAAACTTAGATTTACGTATTTCATGCGATTTTCTAATAGCTCCGCTGTATTATGTATGATTAATCTATCTTTATTTACAGTACAACACTATCCCACTTAATCACTCATATCCACTTTAATTTTACTTCCAAAGTTTCAATAAAAAGTTCGCCGATATCTCTAATAATATCTCGTCAATTCAAAATAATCAACTTTGACAGTTGTTTATTTTTACTCCTGTTACTATTGAAATTGGCTGTAGACTAAAGAATTGTAAGAACTTTATACGCGAAAAAATCGCGGGATGTATGACGTTAAAATATCACTGTTCTGAGGTAGAATATTGATTAGTTCTCACTAATGAGAATTACCAAAACTTGCCATTCCAACCTTTCGATCACTTTGACAGCGAGCATATAAAATTAGCACAAATAATTACATTTTCTTTATCATAAAATATTTCTATATTCCAAGTGAAATAAAAATAGTACTGAGTCATAATTAAAATAATTTAACTAATAGTTATTAAGACATTCATTCCTTCTCTCGCTTATTCATATGGGTAACAGAATTTGTCAGCGAATGTGCGTTGCGTAGCCATTTGAGCTCAGTTCATTATATAACAACTAATACACACTGTAAATGTAACTGTAACAGCCTGTGAATGTCCCACTGCTGGGCTAAAGGCCTCCTCTCCTCTTTTTGAGGAGAAGGTTTGGAGCTTATTCCACCACGCTGCTCCAATGCGGGTTGGTGGAATACACATGTGACAGAATTTCAGTGAAATTAGATACATGCAGGTTTCCTCACGATGTTTTCCTTCACCGTAAAGCACGAGATGAATTATAATCGCAAATTAAGCACATGAAAATTCAGTGGTGCTTGCCCGGGTTTGAACCCACGATCATCGGTTAGGATTCCCGCGTTCTTACCACTGGGCCATCTCGGCTAGTATACACACATACACACACACACAAAATAATAGCATTATATTTTTTAACTATTAAATTCTATAATATATATATTTTGTATTTCAGGTATAAAACAGTGACATTTATTAAACAGCGTCACCCGTGTGGAGGATACATAATATAATAACGCAATCGACATAATGGAAAGCGCTTTTTAGTATATCATAATATTCAAAACATATTTTCTTCAATACAGAGATTTTAAATTATTTAATATTATAAAGTCCACATTAAACAATTATATAAGTAATGCTTGTTCCTTTTAAATTGTTATGATGTATTTTTTTTATTATATTTATCTGTGCATCTTATTCGAAAAATACTTTTATCAAACAATTATTTATTATCTGTAAATGTTTATAAAGAAAAGTGCTAACAACTTGTAAAATTGTGTTTTCATTATAATTAAATAAAAAAATATCTTTCACAATTTTATATTTTCATGTAAAATTAACAGCCACATATATTAATATTGTTAAATTATTTTAGGTACCTATGTTACGAGCGCATTTTATAAAGATACGGCCACAAAGTTGAATGGCTGTGCAACTATTGATTTACTTATCTATTATGTTTTATTTATAATCGTTCATTTAATATAATATTGTACTCTGTTTAATGTTCAAATGCCGGACATTCATCATTCTTATTATAGCTAAGTATTTTTTTTTAATATATTTATAACATATTCGTTTTTAATTTAAATATCGTTAAAGCTGCAAAATGTCGTAACATATATTAATCATTTTCGTCTATTACGCCTTAATAAAGCTGCTGTAGGAAAACGCATCTCATTCGCTTTTTTTTTTACGAAATTCGATTTTTGTCCTTGTCTGTAATTAATAAAAAAAAAACTCATTTTAAAGTGTATGTATTAATATTATATTGTATTATAGATGTCCATTATGATTTTTTTATTACAAGTGTCATGAAAAAAACAATTAGCAAAAATAGTCTCAACCGTATCTATGGTTCGAAGTAAAGGTTTTAATATTTACTGCGGTCTTCTACAGCGGCTCATAACTTAATATAATTTAGTTTATTCTAGTTTTAACCACAAGAGCTTACAGACGCCTTACATTTCGTATAAATTATATTCACAGCACCGCTGCACCCTGTTACTAAAATAATAATCTAGAAAAATAAATTGCTATAACCATAGATAGCAACGATATGTCAACACTAAAACAATATCGTAATCACACTATTATTATTACATCTCATTCATTATTTTTAATTTTTTTTAGCTCACAATAAATTTCATAATTTAATAAGGTGTAATTACGTTTGAATATAAAAAAAAAACAATTCACACAATAATTAGTGAAATTACATAATTTACATTCCATTTTGCGTGGGCGAATGTAAATATTTTAATAGCCCTTCGAAATTTAAATGTTTTTAATCGTATTCGATTTTCAAATGTAGCATGTGTTAAATGTGAATTTATTAAAAAATATATAAGAATTGTAATCGGTACGTGTACTTAATTTTTGATGTTCCACGTGTGATTCCCTCTTGCCCCGTGTTACGATATTACATGCACAAGACTTCGATTTTAGCGTTTATATCAATGTATAAAATAGCTTAAGATAATAAATAAATCAAACTAGTCACATGACTAATGTTAAGATACTATTTTATATCTTAAGTTTTGGAAAAACATGATAACAGCTTGAATTATTTATCTATAATAACACTTATCTATCTATCTATTGTGTCCTTTCATGGGATGCTATTTAGGTATTTATGTATCTGGGCCTAGTATAATGTAAATTATTGAGACCGTCCTTACCCAGATAATGGTAAGCGAAGGCATAGAATTAAATAAATGTTTAACTGTTTTGTAACGATTAAGTCATGTTATATACTTATGATTAATATTAAATATAGTTTCAGAACTGCTGTTTTATTTATTTAAAGCAGGGTTGTATTTGTGGATTTGGGTGTTGCCATGATCCTTAACTCATTTTTTTTTCTGAGCACTTTTAAATCAAGGTTTCACAAAATATGTTCAGTAACCACCAGCTCGATATATAATCTATATTATAATCTTTATTTCAATAATTACCGGAAAATCAGTAGAACACACTTTTTCATGATTTTAACTACATATTAAATTTAATATGGAACTAAATATATATATTTCCTGCATGAAAGCCAGCAAATATTAACGCTTATCTATATTGTATAATATACAGATTATATATAAACACTTTTTAGTTATGCTTTAAATGTATTACTTGGAAAAAAGTCTCAAGTAACGACGAAGATTAAATATTTTAATTTCGTAGGTTTTAATTTTTTTAAATCTCCATTGTATAACAAAGGTTTTAAGTGACTTCTGTAACATCTGAAAATGGGTTTTGCCATCCAAAATGTCAGTAAAAAGCTGAGATTTTCTGTCAAGAATTTTTCGCTTCTGGTCAGGATGTTAGTAGTGGTACTCTCTCCTTTCTTGAAATATTATTTGTAAATAGTAGTTATTACAGTTATTTTAAATATTTGTATTTAATTTAGAACTAAGAGGGTTACAATTTCTAAAAAATATTAATTAAACTCAGTAATTTTATTTCTTAAACAACAGTTTAGCCGTAATTAACACTAAGCTTATCTATTTATATTTATTGACATACAAATATTAAATTTGAATAACTCAAAATACAGACAGATTTTTCACTTAATGCATACAATTCCGGTACAAAAGCTCACGGGATCATATATTTACCTAATGTAAAAATCCTAAACTTTACTTTAATAATAATTATACAGACTAAAAATATTATTAGGTAGCCCATTCTAGTGTTTTATTATCGCCAAATTATTAAATATCGACTTGTATAGACAACTAATAAACCAGCACATCTATGTCGAACATATACTTCGTCTATGGAGCACATTTGATAATCCGGTTAGGATATTTAGTCCGTGCCGGTGCGAGTTAGCACGCGTCTTTCTGCGCATAATACGAATGACGTCAAGTTTGAGTTGGAGATTATAAGTGTGTATAGGACTCGACCGGAGCCGAGAGTCCGAATATGTTGGGCGGGCACTAGGTCTGCGGCTGCGAGGCGTGAGCGTGTGCGCCGAGGCGGGCGGGGTCCTGGCTGGGGTAGTGCAGCGCGGGCGGCGGCGGAGCGCCCCAAGCGGTCCAGCCGCCTGCGTAGTGCAGGTTGAAGAAGTCGTTTGGCCGGCTGGGCGGTGGCGGCATCTGCAGACAACATTTAAACTTATACAGAGGAGATATTGACTCTACAAGAAGGTGTTCTAAATTTAGTTCGGTGACAATGCCAACCTCTAATAAACGGAACAAGGACAAGCAATGTAGATACTTAGATATAATTTATTAAAAAGTAAGTCTGTTTAATTAAGCTATAGTTTGCATATTAGTTATATGTGTTTAAGAATGGCCATTGTAGACAGCCGGTCAAAACACCATATAATTTAAAAAAAACTGTTCCAAAAATCATTTTATAAACATTTAACAATGATTGATTGATTATTGTAAACAAATTATTTTTGATGATTGGTAAAAAATTTCAATCATACCTGGGGTGGGAAGGGATGAAGAAAAGCAGGTGGTGGTGGCAGGGTCCCTGGTAAGCCAGGAACAGGTTCCAGCGGCGGCGGTGGCTCAGTCTTCTCATTAGTACCTTGCCGACCTGTTTTGATAGTGAAATAATACCATGATGACATAGTTAATTATTTTATATCACTTTGACCTATTTGCATAATTTTTATTTTAAAATCAAAATGCATACCTTGTGATTTACCCCACTTTATAGTAAGTCTCTTCCCAGCGATAACAAGTCTATTGAAGGTTTTCTCTGCAGCATGTTCAGCTGCACTGCGAGTCGTATACTGCACAAATGCACACTGCGCTCTTGGCACTAATGTCAGAGATCTGAAAAATGATAATGATATGATGAATGATATTAATAATTATAAAAAATATTTCAGTTATATATAAACAAAAAATCTTCAATAATCAATCGTTTATTTAAAAAAATGATATTATTATAGAAAAATTCTCAATATAGAGCACAAATCATCATTTATATGGATATAAATTATCATTTATTTGTGTAACAAGCTGTATATATTGTACAATAAATTATAATTGTTATTATAATAAATGGCAAATCTGCTCAGTTGTGGTTTATTTATAGCTACTTACCCATATTATCATATATGGGTAAGCTTTTTTATAACAATAATATAATAGATAGATATAGGAGTAATTACCTTATCTCCCCATATTGATAAAAATGTCCCCTCAACTCCTCCTCGGAAATATTCTCTGGGAGGTTACCAATATACAAAGTGGTGACTGTTCTGTCCTCAGGAGGTGGAAGAGCTGGCATAGCAGCTGCTCTACGCATCAACTTCTCAGCCACGGGATCATTAACACCATAGTATCTGTAAAAATATTTATGAATATTAGCTATTTGATGAACTATCAATTATAAAAATAATTAAAAAAAAACAATCAATACCTATCCTTGATGTTTTGGTCTGCCAATGGGTCATCGGGATCTGTAGGTTTCTCATGTCTATATGGACACTCTTCACCTCTTCTGCACTCTCCTTTTACCCAAAATGAACATACATGAGGCCTATTTCTTTTATAGTAGGGTGCAGTCCTCGCCAATCGTAATAGAAGGTCTGAGGCACCCTTTGATTTCAATGCTGAATTGCTAGGCTGAGTTGGATCAAAGTTAGACATTTGGCTATCTAAATTCTGTATATAATATTCTTTATTAACCTCATTACGAGGCAAATCATCCTGTACTTTTAGGGCAGCATCTCGAACTTGAATTGGCAACCCATATTCAAGATCTAGGAGACAGGTCTGACAAACATTCTTCAATTTGGAGCATGTTTGACAAATCTCTGTTTTCTTGAAACGCATTCTCGCTCCTGGACACCAACGGAAGACAGTGAATGGACGGATACAAATTTTACATTCTTTACCATATTTTTCCTTTGTCTGTAAACGTAAAATATGAATATCAAATCAACGTATTTGCGGTTAATTAATTATCAATTATTATCATGTTATGGAGAATTATTACTTACCATTCGAATGTAGGGGTTATCACCGAGACATGTTTGACATAAAATCGGGAAATCCTACGGAAATGATTAGACTTAGTAATTATGATATAAAAAAGTTTTGTCATAGAAAAGGTTCTTGAATATCTAAACGTTAACTTACAGCATCTTCCCAATTTTGACGATTGTATGTGTTTGTTGATTTAGACATAGCCATGTTTAATATGAGTTTTTACGAAGACTTGAATGTCAATATATCACTAACAAAGTAAGAAGCAAAATACTCCACGGACGCGAATGATTTAACACAATCAATATTATTTTAACAAAGTATGTATTTCACGGTCATAGTACGTGTTTAACGTAGTGATTATAAACTCTTTGGCAAGAAATTTACAGAAATAAATCGTATTTCGTATTGTAAAATTTGTAACTACTAAGTAGGTATACCTATACTACGTCACACGTGACGCAATACATCCAAAAAAAGTTTGTATCACAGATTCACTAAGGCAAAAAATTATCTTTATATTACTTTGCTCTTTAGATAAATTAAAAAGTTTTTTTTATTAAGTGTAAGGAAATATAATAATATAATTTTAAATCATTATATTTTATATTGATTGTACTATATACTAAGGAGCAGAAATCCAAAAAATATATTTAATGTGTATATAAAAAAGGAGCAGATGTTACTAGCGCGCGTGAGACGAGATTGAGACGTTCTTGAGAATTTATCTGAAAGCGAACAAATCATAATTTATTTGCAATTTGTAACACTAAATAAATATAATCTTAAGTATACAAAAAAAATGTTAATTTGTGTTTTGTTATTCATAATGAATTTAAATTTTAAGTTCTATCTATTTGCCTATATTTTTCCATCCAGTTAAGTTTCATGTAACCCACATATCTTTTACATTCAGAACTAAATATAAATTTTACTATTTTCTGTATTAATTTATTACACGTAGAAATGTGGTACATGTGGTACAACTGCATTGTGTTATTTTTTACTTCAAAGGCCTTTGCCTTTTCAAAAAGAAAACGTATATAAAAATAATGTCAATTGTCATTGTCAATGTCAAATTGTTAAGGGTAATAGAATAGTAGGCTTGCGGTTAACTTTGATTTTGAATAAATGTTATTATATTAATAATATCAATCATAGATCTACGCTAAATTAGTCCGCTACTATGTCTATAACGACACTGGTAAATAAATTATAGAACATTGGTCATTAAAATATCTTAATTTATCTATGTTTATCACGTTCAATATGTGTTTTTTCTTTCAGTACTATTTACAGTTAAAAAAGGAAAATGCCCATGAAGATGCCATATGGTGCTGCTGCTGGAGCCAAATTTGTCACGAAAAAAGTAAAGAAGTTACCGAAAATTCAGAAACCATTGAAAACTCACAGTAAGCTTTATTTCAATTCACTATAATTTCAATTCGCAGAACTGATATTAGTTATCGAAATATACCTGATTATTTTTATTTTTATTTCTCTAACAGTACAATAACAGTAGTGCAATTTGAATATTGTACAATTATTAGTTTTTTTTTTTCATAGAATAGGAAGGTGGACGAGCATATGGGCCACCTGATGGTAAGTGATCACCAAACGCCCTTAGACATTGGCATTGTAAGAAATGTCAACCATCGGTTACATAGCCAATGCACCACCAACCTTGGGAACTAAGATTTTATAATATGCCTTACAAATAAATAAATATACATGTTTTTTTTTACATCTTAATATGCTTATACTTAGTGAATTAATGTTTAAATATGAGAAATTGAGGCAAATAAACAATCTAATTAGAAATAACTTAAGTATAATTATAACAACATGAGTCCTAAAATGTTGGATCATTTTCCATTTGACAAATTTAATTCATATGATTCATTGAACTCCCAATTAGTCTCAATGAAGGTAGAGAATTTATATTCAGTGATGCCAGAAATTAGTGAGAAAAAGTACAATATCATGATGTAAGGTAATTAAAATTGTGAAGGCGAAATTTTGATGATGTTTCTGTTTTGAATTAAATATGCATCAAACTACTAAAAATCATAAAATTATAACCATCAAAGGAGTGTACAACACCTTTGTGAAGATTTAAGTACATCTTTCTAATTGATTTTCAACTTAATTTGTCATTATTTTTAATTTTCATCAGAGATTCAAACCATTCCCAAGAGCCACCGGATAACTACATAATCACTGGGGGTATTGATGACATAATCAAGATATGGCAATTAGACAATGGAAAGTTGGAGATCAAACATCAACTAGAAGGCCATTCCCTCGGCTTAATATCTGTTGTTGTAAGTCCTGATGGAAAAAGTAAGAAATATTCTATAACGTTGTAGTAAATTAAATAATTTCAATAATCACTGATGAGCAATTATATTAGAAACGCAAACAATATCATTCATCTCATGATGATGCTGAATGATTTCAGCTCTAGCTAGTAGTTCTCAAGACTCGTCCTTAATTCTGTGGGACATTGCGTCAGGAGAAAAGTTAAAGACTATGGAGACAGGAACATCGGATGTATGGACCCTGGACTTCTCTCCAGATGGTAAACATGTAATCTCAGGCAGTAATGCCGGCAAAGTGTTAATATTTGGAGTTGAGAGTGGTAAACATGAACAGACATTAGACACAAGAGGAAAGTTCACACTTAGTGTGGCATATGTAAGTACTTGGAATCTATTAAGAAAAAGTTCATAGGTGTACCCCATTCCAATTGAAGAAGAAGTAAAGATAAATAAACCATTACACTTACGTATTCTATGCAATTTGCTAATAGCTTTGTTGTATTATGCATTACAAAAAGTTCTTAACTGTTTTTCCTTTTTACCTTCACCGTAAAGTACCGTAAACCTACCATACACTATACATACTACTATAAACTGTAATCACAAATTAAGCACATGAAAATTCAAGTGCTTTTATGATTCACGCGTTTTTACCACTGGGCCATCTCTGCTATTCCGCTATTCTGCTTAACTATTTATAAACACTATAATTACCGCTATTTAGTATTTATAAAAGTCAATTTGACATCAAAGTTGTTTATTTGCCTTTTGCGTCTTGTGGTTGGAATATGCCGTGGATAGAATAACTTTTTTAGATTAACAGTAATGAATAATTGGTATGAATATATTTGTTTCATTAAATGCCTTGTCTATTTAGATAATTTCAATAAAAATATAACATAAATGTTTATTATATGTATGTTTTGCTCATATCCCGTTTATTTGGGCTGTGTGTAGTGTACTTACTACATGGAAAGGTTTTTAAAAGTTACCAGTGACAACTGGGGAAAAACCAAGAGTCTAGCTAAAGATAATTTTAATTATTACACAAAATTCATACATAATATTTTAATTTTATATAATATCTGATTCTTTATTCTTATAGAGTCCAGATGGTAAATATATTGCAAGTGGTGCATTAGATGGTATTATCAATATATTTGACGTAGCGCAAGGCAAGCTGATGCATACTCTTGAAGGGCATGCTATGCCTATAAGAAGTTTATGTTTCTCCCCTGACTCTCAGTTGTTGTTGACTGCTTCTGACGATGGACATATGAAGCTCTATGATGTGTAAGACGTTTTTTATTAAACTATAATAACTAACCTAATTTTATTTTTTAATAATATTAATTATTATTCTAAAATTGTGACTACATTCTTTACTGAAGTAAGTAGAATGGAAAGATAATTTTTTTTTAACTAACATTCTTTTTTAAATATTTGATATATTTCTGCTGTATTTTTTAGACAAACATCATTGTCTATGGTACATAGTGATACTCTGTTCTGATTTCTAATAAAAACTTCATTAATGAGATTAAATTCGTTTAATTTTTTTAGTGTTCATGCGAATTTGGCTGGAACATTATCTGGACATGCTTCATGGGTACTCTCGGTTGCATTTTCACCAGACGGTAAGAGATTTGTGTCTGGAAGCTCCGATAGAACTGTTCGAGTATGGGACTTGGATAGTATGCAATGTCAACATGTATTTAAAGAGCATACTGATCAGGTACATCATTTCTTATAGCTTTATTATATGTAAAAATGTAATATCAAAATATTAATAATAATTACTTTGTTTTAGGTTTGGGGTGTAAAATTCAATGCAGAAAGTAATAAAATTATATCAATATCAGAAGATAAAAGCTTGAATATTTATGACTGCCCATTATAATAGCTGTATGTAATAAAAACTACAACAAAAAAGTTTGCTTTCATTATTCTTTGTATATAATATTCTTTAACTGTTTTTATAATAAATGATCCTAGTTTAATGCATGTATTTGAATAGAGATATGATGACATGTGTTTTAAATATATGATTATTAATTTTTCTAATATATTAAGTAAAAATTGCTATAATTTTAAATACTATAGTTTTATATAATATATTGTTATATTATCAAAGATTTACTCAGATGTGTATAAAGAAACAAAATTCTAAGTAAACATTTAACACACAGTTTTGGCCCATACGCTAGGCAAAACAAATATGAAGTAACTTTTAATATTGTTACGTTCAAGTTAGATCCAAAGTCCATAATTTTAAAAGTTTTGTTCTGTGGTTTTTCTTATTCTCAAAAAGTGTTTGCAGTCCATTTATACAGAAACATAAATCTTGGATTTATTATTTTTATGGTATTATCGTCGACATTGATGTGCTTATCTGTAGTCTGCGACACTACATCAATGTCAAAATCAGCTGTGGGTGTTGAGCTTTGCGGCTGTCATTGTCAAAACTATTGGATTTATGGAATTATTTGTTTACCTTTATATTATTTAGTTCACCGGGTAAATAACGTATTAAATCAATCTTATATTAAATATTCTATAGGGGAATAATGCCAGCAGCAGGTGTTGTAAGTATAACTAATCAGTATAGTGAATATAGTCTTTCCTTATGTTATTAAAGAAAATGTAAAATAAATAGTATTTTCACTTTTAGTATTCACTTTTAAATAAGAGGGAAAATGCACACGATGACCCCATTTATTGCTGTTTCTTCACGAGCATTAGGACGAACGACGATACCAAGTGCGTAATAAGCTCAGTTATAATTACGGAAATATTTTGTCTATGAGCAACATTTATTAAAATTTTCGATATATTTATATTTACCTTACCGTTGCTCGAGTTTCTCTTTAACTCTTACTCTAACTCGAACAACTTTTATAAAACTTTTATCCAACTTATTATCATGTTGATCAAAGTTATGAACGTGCTCAGCAAAAATGAAAATATTGAGTTGGTTATGTGGTGGTGAGAATGGATAAAATACGCCTTAAAACTGAAAAGGCTCAAGGCACTAAATCATTAACTATGAATATATGTACTTATGAATGAATGAAATGAAAATTCATATTTAAATTCCATTGATTACATTGCATATGTAATTATTTTATAGTTATCCCTCAGAAGAATACTTAGTGACAGGAGGGCTTGACAGTCTAGTGAAAGTATGGCATTTCCAGAAAAATAAGATAGATTTACTTCACACTCTAGCAGGCCACTGTATGGCTGTTGTGTCTGTTGCTGTAAGTCCCAATGGCCAGAGTAAGTAGTACTTTATTACCTTTAATTAGCTTCAGATATAATTCATTTATAATATTGACTTTAAAACAATTATATTAAACAAAAGTGTAACTTTTTTTTTATATTATAGGTAGGTGGACGAGCATATGGGCCACCTGATGGTAAGTGGTCACCAACGCTCATAGACATTGGCATTGTAAGAAATGTTAATCATCCCTTACATCGCCAATGCGTTATCAACTAGTGCCTGTAATTATATTGGCTGACTCACCCTTCAAACCTGAACACAACAATACCAAGTACTGCTGTTTTACGGTAGAATATCTGATGATCGTGCGGTACCAAACGAGCTTACAAAAAGCCTTAACTAAACCAGTTATTTATAAAGCCCAATAGTTTACCTCTTTTTGTTTTGAAGTTGACTTGATAGAGTAGCTACAAATTTAACTGTTAATTAACGATTTTTGATACATTATTTTGAATAGGTAAAATTATTAATAAGGATTTTTTTTCTCTTATTAGTAATAGCGTCAGCGTCATTAGACTCAACATTAATGATTTGGGAACTGACAACCGGAAACAAGATCAATGCAATAAAAACAAATGCAACAGATGTTTGGAAAGTGTCATTTTCACCAGACGGTACACATGTTGTGTCTGGCAGTCAAAACGGCAAGCTTAATGTTTATAATATTGTCACGAACACAGTAGAGAAAGTCTTGGATTCAAGAGGGAAATTCGCACTGTCTGTGGCCTGGGTAAGAATGAACACCACTTGACCAAAAGCAGATGCTTCAAAATATGGAATTTCAATCTGTCTAAATATACATTTTATGATAGGGTTAGGCAGACAAGTAAATGGGCCATCTGATAGTAAGTAATCACCACTACCGACAGACTTTAGCACTGTAAGAAATATTAATCACTCCATAATTTGCCAACATTGGGAACTAAGATATTATATCCCTTGTGCAAACCAGAACACAGCTGTATTTTCAGACAGAATACATTCCTGTCATTAAGTCAACTGTCTATTTTTTATTATTATAGCACCACTTCGTTGTCCATTTGTCTGTCTATCTAGAGATTTTATATTAAATAGTTTGAGCAATATCGAGATATGGCCATAGCAAAGCAGAGAGCAATAAAAATAGTTCTATGAAAATCAAACTAAATCTACCATTGTCTTAACATTTTTGGCTGAAATAATCTTAAAATATAAATGAAATTGAATGACAGCCTTTTATTGAATTAAACTTAATTTATATTTATCTACGTAATTATATTATATGTTTAATTATATATTATAGAGTAGTGATGGTAAAAGTATAGCAAGTGGTTCCGTGGATGGAAACGTATATGTTTTCGACGTGTCTCAAGGGAAGCTGTCGCACACATTGAATGCGCACGCGCAGACCGTCAGAAGCATAGATTTCTCGCCCAATTCCAAGCTGTTGGTAACTGGCTCCAATGATGGATTTGTCAAAGTTTTTGATGTGTGAGTAAAATTTAATACACCAGACCATACATAACACCACATAGGTTTTAATAAATTTGTATGTTTAATTCTTTTCCCAATCCTTACTAACATTATAAATGCGAAAGTGAGTTTGTTTGTTTGTTACGCTTTCATGCTAAACTACTCAACAATTTTTAATTTTTACTATTGATTATTATAATTTATTTAAAAGAAAAGTATTTGTATATATACTCTCGTTGTATTTAATTTTTTATGTACAGTTCGCACCTGTATGAGAATTGGGTAAGCGAGAAAACT
Source organism: Nymphalis io (assembly GCF_905147045.1). Lineage (NCBI taxonomy): Eukaryota > Metazoa > Arthropoda > Insecta > Lepidoptera > Nymphalidae > Nymphalis > Nymphalis io. The sequence goes on along the minus strand of NC_065901.1, from coordinate 1,047,941 downwards.
CTTTAAGCGAGAGTAATTGCCCGGTTCCGTCATTTTTTTTTTTTATAAAATAGGAAGACGGACGAGCATATGGGCCACCTGATGGTAAGTGGTCACCAACGCCCTTAGACATTGGCATTGTAAGAAATGTCAACCATCGCTTACATAGCCAATGCGCCACCAACCTTGGGAACTAAGATTTTATGTCCCTTGTGCCTGTAATTACACTGGTTCACTCACCCTTTAAACCGGAACACAACAATATCAAGTATTGCTGTTTTGCGGTAGAATATCTGATGAGTGGGTGGTACCTACCCAGACGAGCTTGCACAAAGCTCTACCACCAGTAAACCATTTTTAGATTCTAAAACATCTATGTATGAGAAGCCTCTGTAAGAGAGAGTCGTGATCCTCAGATATTTGTCCGTGGACCTCTATAATAATATATATCTATTTGCTGTATCATTTATTTATCCTCTATGAGCTATGACTGATGATTGCCATTTCTGTACTTCTACAAGCTGGAAACTTGGGCAAGTAAGAAACCTCCGCAAGTGAGAGAGAGATTTCGGTCCCTTGAACTTTCGCTTATCCTGTTTCGTCTGTATATTATTTCTAAACTTAACATTACAGTTTTATGAAAACATGAATTTGTTTGTCGCAGTGCGAATGAAAACCATCAGGGCAGTTTGAAACTGAATACGTGGGTTTTAAGCGTTTGTTTCTCTGGAGACGGCTCGCGGGTCGCCGTTGCGACGGCCGACGGTCGCGTGACCATCGCCCTGGTGAAGGAGCTAAAAGTTTTACAGACATTCCAGGAACACAACGAAACAGTGAGTTTTATTTTTTGAACAATTGTTAACTAAATTGTATATGAAGTGGTTTTTCTAATGTTATGCCTGGGTATTTGGTGCAATGGTGTGACATAGATGGTGTATATGTTTGATACTGGACGGTAAATTGGACACGACCGGAAAGAGTATAGGTGCAGAACCAAAGGCTTTAAGTGATTTTTGAGGCACGGAGTAAGCAGTCTATTTAAGACTCCAGGACGAGCCGGTTGGCGTGGTTGATGGATGCTTGCCTTTCACGTCGAAGGTTTTGGGTATTTGTGTGCATGAACATGTCTGTTTGTCCTGAGTATGGGTATAATTATCTATATAAGTATGTGTTTACAAAAGAAAAGTAGTATATGTAGTATATCAGTTGTCTGGTTTCCATAACACAAGATCTGTACAAGCTTAATTTGGGATCAGATGGTCGTGTGTGAAAAATGTCCCAGGATAATATTATTAATATCAATCATCATCTTTATTTATTTGACTCGTGATTTGAACCCAGGACCTCGAGATTGGTAGCCTTATAAACTAACCATTAGATTAACGAGTCAGTCACTAGTCAGTGTCTTTATGTAGTATACCAGAGAACTATATTTATAAGTGGGTGATAAACTCACTTGTGGATACTCATTCTATAAACGGCAACGCACCTGCAAGCCCTCCGGTGTTGCAGGTGTCCACAAACTGTGATCACTTTCCATCAGGTGAGACCCAAACCGGTTTGCCCCCACTTAAAAAAGCTATGCATACAATGTTTATTACAGTAATTAATAGCAATATATTAATATAATACATAATGAAAATTATATAAAGATATTATAAAGCCTTGCCTTGACACTCGACAAGGCTTTATATGTAGCAAGACATTAATATATATTAATTAATTACAAATAGAGTACATACATCTATATTTATTTTATTTTAATTTTTTTAATAACCTTCCGCTCTTGTTCCAGGTATGTGATCTCAAGTTCAACGCAAGCGGTAATAAATTATTCTCAGTGTCGAAAGACAGGTCGATAAATATTTATGAATGTCCAATTCCAACTAAGAATGATAAAAAGTAATGTATTTATGATATATGATTTTGTAATAAAAAACGATCTAATATAACATTTATTATCTGTGACAACTTCATTGCTTATTATTTTATAATCCTATATAACACCAAAATGAAATAGGCAACCCACTCACACTAGGAATGGAATTAATTGTACATTTTAGGTTATATTTTTATTCAATTTGATTTTTAGTCGTTAATTATAATTTTAGAACAACCTACGAGTAAAAATTTCAAAAACCACATTCATACAAGTCGATCTTTGTCCATCAACTTTTAAATCGAAAACTATTTATAACATTAGTTTTGAAGCAACTAAAAATCTTTTAAAGAATTTTCTTCAAAAAAGTAATCTCAGATGTTGAGACTCGCTTGGATGTTTTTAACAAGTAATAACAATAAAATTACAACAGTGTTAAATATTTGCAATAATATAGAAAATAACACAAAATTGCATAAACACGATAACTGTATATAAACTAAATAAATAATAAAATATTAATAAATTTAATAACTCCAAATTGTTTTTGGGGTTAAATATTCGTTTCTATAAGAAAAGATATTAAAAATTTTTTTTTTTTTTTATATGCCCCGGGATGGCAAATGACTCCACTCCACCTGATGGTAAGTGGTAGTAGAGTCCAAACGCATATATATTGTTTTTAAGATGCAAATTCGTGTACTCTTGTAGTCGGGTAAAATACAATCGGGTGTGCGTTGCCGATAATAGCCGAGATGGCCCTGTGGTATAGCCGAGATGGCCCTGTGGTAAGAACGCGTGAATCTTAACCGATGATCGTGGGTTCAAACCCGGGCAAGCACCACTGAATTTTCATGTGCTTAATTTGTGATTATAATTCATCTCGTGCTTTACGGTGAAGGAAAACATCGTGAGGAAACCTGCATGTGTCTAATTTCACTGAAATTCTGCCACATGTGAATTCTACCAACCCGCATTGGAGCAGCGTGGTGGAATAAGCTCCAAAACCTTCTCCTCAAAAAGAGGAGAGGAGGCCTTTAGCCCAGCAGTGGGACATTCACAGGCTGTTACGGTACGGTGTGCGTTGAGTTCCATATAGGACATATACATCTAAATATGTGCGTAATTTAAGAACAGAGTAACTACTCAGTTTCTTGCCGGTTGTTGTCTGTAGAATTCACATTTCGAAAGGGTGGTAGCTTAATATTTGATTTTTTTTTATCATAATGATTCCAATACATTTGGATAAAGAATATCTTGATTTAGCTTTGTTGATTACATTTTATTATAATGTTTGGTTGAATCGAAAATGATATTGCATTATCTGTTAATTTATTACTACTTTCGTATACCGCGTGTACGGTATAACTTAGCTGCCTCGTTGGCACTTGTTGCTTGGCTATATATCGGTAGATCCCGAGTTCCTGGGTTCACACCCCAGGTTGGGCCAGTAAAAAGTTATTGAGAACTTCTGTCGAAGATTCTCAGCACCAGCCCGGAGTCTCTAAGTTGGAAATGTTTACACTCCCGTACCTTGGAAAGCACATAAAGCCGTTGGTCCGATCGTGTCAGATCGGATTATGAGAGTGAGGGTAAAGAGTGAATCTGTGTTCGCATAATATATTTGTGCACTACAATGTCCTGTGCAGTTGACTAATCTCTCTTGAGATGGTCCAAATTGACCAGAAAATTGTACCAAAAATAATAATTAATGTTAATATGAATTAACTATGAAGTTATAAATAAAACATCTCACTATATAAAACTACTGTTTAAAATATTATTCCAATCATCCAAAGGCCGCAGGATCAAATAGTTATGTCACAAGCGGACTGAGTTGCAGATTACGTTCTAGGGAGTATTGATTTCGTGTGTACAAAGCCAGAAAACCGCCCCCGCTAAGCCGTAGGGTTTCTTGATTAATTTTTAGCGGTAAGAGGATTTCATCCATAATAGATGTTATTCGAACGTAATCTGAAGATAGTGTCGGAAAAGATTTATATATAAGGTATTAGGATTAGGATTTGTTTCGTATTGCAGTTTACAATATTTATCAATGCGAAATTAGGTTTGTTTGTTTGTTACGCTTTCACGTGTTAACTACTCAAACAATGATTATTAAATCTTACGTTAAAGAGTACGTTTTTAGCTTCTTCCACTAAATTTGATCACTATACTTGTAAATGTGACATAAACAGGTTTTCTAAAGTTTTCCTTCGTCGTTGAACGCTAGATAAATCTAAACAAATTAGTTAAGTACATGAAAATTCAGTGGTACTTGCTTAGGTTTGAATCCGCAATCATCGGTAAAATTTACATGTTGTAACCACTGAACTTAACAATATTTAAATGATAATATTTATTACATAGGTACTAGCTTATGGTGTCCTCGACGGCGTAGATTTTAGTTTATTTCTGAGCCCTGTACCCAACTCCCGTTATCAAAGCGTTTTTAAGTCTTATCATAAACTTTTTTAACAGAAAAGTTTAATCGAAATCGGCTTACACTACTGATGCAATGTAAAAAATTGCTTGAGTTTTTAACTAAGTAGTATATAAAAGATAATTGATAATTACCTACACTTATTCTTGTTTCTTTTTCATTAAAAATGGATATCGCTATAAATATATTAAATATTATAAATAACATTCACGCAAGTGATCCATTTTAAATAACCTTGCCGACGGCATCGCGGGCTGTAAATAATTGAGAAATACTGTAGGTCGTTTTTTATAATTTCTTTTCGGTAGAATTACATTCCGATTCGATCGATTTAAATTTATTTCAATAATGTAACATGACGATTCAAAAGTATTTTTATGAATCAACTTGAATAAAGAATATTTTGATTTTTGTTTTGAATATTTGGATTGTATTTATTATGAGCAATGTTCGCTCAGTGTTTTTTACTCTTATTTTCATTTTTTTTAATTGATAATATTAATGGCTCAACAATAGCTGCCTAGAAATTAAGCACATGAAAATTCAGAGGTGCTTGCCCGGGTTCGAACCCACGTTCATCGGTTAAGATTCACGCGTTCGTACCACTGGCGTTCTGTTTATAATTCATCTCGTGCTTTTCGGTGAAGGAAAACATCGTGAGGAAACCTGCATGTGTCTAATTTTAAACCCGCATTGGAGCAGCGTGGTGGAATAAGCTCCAAACCTTCTCCTCAAATAGGGAGAGGAGGCCTTAGCCCAGCAGTGGGACATTTACATTCTGTTACTTTTAATAGCTGCCTATATTATTGTTGCTAATATCTACTTACGTATTAATTGACACTTAAGTTAACTGACATAGACCTTACTCACGCGTAGCTTATGGCGGACTGACAATCTAATTAAAAATCTAAATAAAAAACAAAGTAGAAAAAGGTATATGAAATGTTTTGTCTTTACCTATACAGATATCCGAGTCAATAGTTCGATTGTGGTCGCAGTTGGTGTTACGAAGCAAGAATTCCGTTTTATCAAATGTAACATACAAATATAATGGAGGCATTTATCGAAAATATTTACATCGGTAGCAAGTGAATCGGTATCGGCTTAATTTGTGGGGAATTATGCGGCGAAGCCCGCCGGGAAATCAACTTTACATTCAATTTGCCGCCGCGGCACAGATAAAAACCAATCTCTTCATTTTTACCTGCCGTCATGAAGAGAACGCGCGGTCCGCGTGGGGTATTGATTCCGATTTATTTTAAAATTGTATGTTTAACTAAGAAGATTACTTCCATAAATCTATACTATTTTTAATTGATATTTACAGTTATAGACGCCTTATTAATCGTAACGAGACACGGAAAATCTTTAATTCCTTGTTAATACCTTTATATTAGATTTTATATAATATTTTTTTATATTTATATAACTTTAAATTTCAGTCACAGTAAAAACACGTTTCTGGGATAATTCCGGCTCGTTAAGAGTCGCTCTAAGATACAATCACACTTGAATTGTTGAATTAATTTGTCATAAAGGTAGGTAATATGTCCGTGAATCTCGACTACTGATGGCTTATCGGTGTTAGTTGACAAGCTGTATTGTCCAAGTCGGCCAAGCGGAGGTATCGTTGTCGTAATCACGGCCGCCGGCAGCTCGATTCAATGAGATGAAATCACTATGCGGCTCTATGAATAATTCAGGTGCGGTCCACCCGCGCCCAACCTCCCCATATGACTCCCCACGGTGAGCTGGTCGCTGACAAAGTTGACGTCATATGTATTCTATGTATCACGGTTTGTAGTTTATGTATATTTGTCTGAATAATAAATTTGGTTTATAACAGTTTTAAAGCTTTCATACACTTTCATGTACGTTGCGTTGAATCTAAAAATATACATAAGACACAAATATATTGTTGTAAGCTGTTTTGAAATACATGCGTACATGTTAATTTGTATACTGAACATATTTATAGGACATTTTCTTTGAAGAAAAACAACAGAGTAAATCTTAAACAAACAATTTATTTGTAACTATTCATATCATATCAATAAATAATTAAACATTAACGAGGATCAGTTTGGTTTAATGGTGGTAGGAGATGACGGGGGATGAGAAACTGACTTGGGTAAGAGGTGCAGAGTAGGCAACCTTCGCGACGGGAGCGGCGTAGGCAACGGGGGAAGAGTAAGCAACCTTGGCTACGGGAGCAGAGTAGGCAACAGGAGAAGAGTAGGCAAACTTGGCTACGGGAGCAGCATATGCGACGGGGGCAGAATAGGCTACCTTGGTGATGGGTGCAGAGTACGCGACTTTAGCGGGAGCGGCGTACGCGATCTTGGCAGGAGCAGGAGCGGGAATGGGTTGTCCTTCGTAACGCACGTTGGCGTTGAATCCATTCTCCTTGTCAGCGGTGTACTCGACAATGCGGTGCACGCCGTCGGGTTGCACCAGAGAGTAGGAGCCGTGCACGGCGTCTCCGGCGCGGGACTCCTGTTGCTGTTTTACGTCACCACTGTGCTCATCATGCACGGAGTACTGGAATTCGTAGTGAGCAGGGGCTTCTTGTTCGGCGTATGCGATTTTGGCAACGGGGACCAAAGGCAGGGCTGAGGCAGCCACAGCCAGAGCAAGGACGATGACGAACTAAAACAATTATTTATTTAAATTAAACTAGTGTAAGGTTGATAGATCTATAAATGTAATCTACATTCGTTCGATCTTTATGAAAATAGTAAATATATATATATATATATATATATATATATATATATATATATATATAGCGACTTTGTTGGTGACTTACCTTAGCGACCATTGTTACTATTGCGATTGTACAAATTTGAATGTGTCTCTCTGTGACCGGCATATGTTTTTATACCATTTAACCATGGTGACATATCAGTGGCCCCAGGCTATAGAGCATACATTAATTAATAAGTTACAATTGCGAGGCGAGGTCAAGGTTGAACTTTTAAGCGCAATTTACGAGAGTAGCTCCGCATGATATGTACCTACTTGACTACATGAATGCCTTGGTCAGCTCGCGCGTGACGTAGTGCGACACAATTAATCCAAAATGAAAACCTGCTGCATACTTCGAACTCTTGGCACCAATAGCTTTAAAAAATTAGCATAACAATCAAAAGTACATTTAGGAATTAATCACAAGTTATATTTTTTGTATAATAAATTGTTTAATAAAATGCTTTAAGAGGAATTTAAGTTGTCTAGTTCCAATATTTATTACATTATATTACATTTGATTCGTGATAAAGTTTCATGTAGTGTTCAACATTTGGAGTTGTTATTAAAATTATTTTGAGTATATTTAATTAATTACTTAAAGGCCAGTCGCGTCAGGACGGCTAATCCATAGAGATTTTGAGTTTAATCGCAAAAGATATTTTATAATTGAAAACTGTTTATCTTATGACTCTTTTGATAAAATCATTCTAAGTTTTCTACCTTACATAAACCTGAAACTGGCCCTTTAAACATACAATTCTTAATAGCCTAAAAGTCTCTATGTCATGAAGGAGTATATTCCTCCCATAACGAAAATGGTCTTATTTCCTGAAACAAGTATTACCGTTTAAGATAAATTATTGTCAGAATATTTGAGCAAATAAAATTATTATTATTTTTTTATAGAATAGGAAAGCGGACGAGCATATGGACCACCTGATGGTAAGTGGTTACTAAAGTTCATAGACATTGGCATTGTAAGAAATGTTAAACATCGCTTACATCACCAATGCGCCACCAACCTTGGGAACTAAGATGTTATGACCCTAGTGCCTGTCATTACACGGGCTCACTCACCCTTCAAACTGGAACACAGCAACACCAAGCACTGCTGTTTTGTGGTAGAATATCTGATGAGTGGGTGATACCTACCCAGACGAGCTTGCACAAAGCTCTACCAACAGTACTATTTACTCGTATAATTATCATTGACCATGGTAGTTTTTAACAACAGAAGTTTTAGGTGGGCAGATGGGCAAATGTGGTGAACAGTTAACAGTGGTCGTTAACTGTTCACCACCGACCATAGATGTTCGAGATGAAAGAAATATTAATCATTCTTTACATTACCATTGCGCAATCAACCTTGGGAACAAAGATGTTATGACCCTTGTGCTTATAGTTACACTGGCTCACTCATCCTTCAAACCGGAACGCAACAATATTAAGTATTGCTGTTAAGCGGTAGAATATCTGATGATTGGGTCGTACCTACCAAAACGGGCTTGCATAAAGCCTTGTCACCTAGGGAACATTCCCTAGGTGACAAGGCTTTATGCAATTTAGGTATATTTACTTACATAAGTAAATATACCTAAATTTAAGTATTTCAATTATTTTCAACTACTAGTATTTACTTTAATACTTTTATTGTACATCACACCACAAAGAGAAAAATACAAAACATGTATATTGCCTAAATAAATGTACAATTATGGCGACCTTATCGCTACACAGCGATCTCTTCAGATAGGATATGGTGTAAGTGGTGGTATGAATAAAATTATATTAATATTTAATTAAAATAAAACCAATTATTAAATGTAAATATAAAATACACATATTATACATACATATATAATATAAAACAATTTATATATGTAATATAAAATACACATACTATACATATATCCATAAATAAATTATATTATCAGTACATACAAAATTATAAGTATATGATATAAATACATACTATATACAGCAACAACGAATAAAACGATAAATCCTCAAACATAACAAAAAAGAAAAAAGAAAAGCAGATGGCTAATACAAGAAATACTGAAATAAAAGAAATTATTGTTGATAAGGCATTTGAGACAAAAAGTGATCTTTCACAATTTTTTTAAAAATATTTATAGATTTGGCCTCCCGAATATTTACAGGAAGATCGTTCCAGAGTTTAATAGCCTGAATTGTAAAAGAATTATTATAAAATGATGATTTATGTTCGGGCACCTTTAAAATCCATCTCTTCACAGAACGAACGACTTCTCCAGGATTTCCTAAAAATAAAAATTTCTCCTTCAAATAAGGGGGAGTGTAAGGGTGAAACAACACGCAGTACAGGATAGACAGGATTTACTATTCAAAAAAAATTAATATTTCTTCTTAATCTTCTAATTAAACGTACACCTTGTTTTAGGAGTGAGTATGACTTAGCCCAAGTGCATACCGTTGCCCTATTACGTCGGATATATCATATTTTAACTCTTATTTATTAAATCCATCTAAATTATGTTAAAAGTAATACACGATAATATTTCTATTGTATATAAAAAAATTAACGTTACATTTCGATTACGACATTCTACTTCAACGAACTACATATTACAGAGGCCTGATGTAATACAAACGCTATTTGAAAATAGCTACTTAGTTAGCTCAAATATCTGGGTTATTCTAAGCTCACTAGATATGTTATGTACTAGACTAGGTTTCGTCGGTGGCTTCGCCCGCGCTTAGCCGGAGAATGATTTTCAAGTGTTGATCTATGTGGTAAGGATATAAGCTATCTTTATTACACATTTCCTCCAAATCCACGTCTACCCGTTTTTGCATGATTAAGTAACAAACATACCAACTTTCACAATTTATTATATTCCTAGGATATAACTAAAATATTTAATTACATAATAATTTACATGACCTCGTGGGTAGGAATGCCAGCGCTGTTTCTAGAAGAATCGCAAATCCGATTCTTCGTGTGGGTAATGCACTAGGTCTCCTGTCACCGGGGACAGTGGCATTAATACGGAGTGTTATATTAGAATTATTTTTGCACTATTACACCAAGGTCACAAGTGTTTTAATTGCAAACGTATAACGTATTTTGGTAATAAGGTAGATATGAAAATAATATCTTGCGATCGTTTTCTTGTCGTCAGTTCAGGATTACCTTTATATGCAATAGACTCCAAGGGAATTGTGTGAAAATAAATAAAACTGCGAGTGGTTTTGACATGATATTTTCCTTTTCTTTATATACGATTGATTAGTGTCGAAACATTAAAGCTTAAATATTTAAACTCCTCATTTACCTAAGGTAGAGATTATAGAGCCCAATACATACGGCGCCGGCACTGGGGCAGAGCGAGAGCTCTAGGCTTCAGGTAGCAAGCGAAAATTAAAAAAAAATCCATGGGGTACATACGCGCTGTTTAATTTTTATAAACGTGGAAATTAATATTTATATAACATTCATTGACATGCAATGTATGTGATGTGATGACCGGCCAACGTGGAAATCCTTGGGGTAGGCCTTTGTCCAGCAGTGGACGTCTTCCGGCTGATATGATGATGATGATGTGATGTAATGGTGTCGACCAAAGGGCGCTGAAAGACAATCTCGCTCTATCCTGAGTAAGGGCCAGGGCCGGCGTTGACTACATGGCTTAATGCGGTCTTGTGCGTCGGTGAAGTTAATTTACTTCTAGAAAAAAGATTAGTTTCGCTTACGAAAGTAGAATAAATTGATATATACTTGTAACCTTTGATGTAAATTTTAATTTTTAAATATAAACTTAATTATTAAAGATAAGTTTATTAATATAACAATTATAGAAATTTGTAATTTATACTCTAATAAAATAAGTAATTCAAAAGCAATTAAAATATTTCTACATTTCTTTAAGTTATTAACTCCGAGCTCATTGAACCGGTTCGACAGTCAATTACACTTGACGATGAAAAAAGCTTACGACAACTATTGCTTATATAAAACGATTACAGATCAAATTACAGAGTGATTGATTTTTTAATATTATTTATTGTTATAATTAGCTCGCGCATTTTACCTTGATCAGATGAAGATTATTTTGGTAAATATCACGTGAAATACAATTTCCTGTCAAATATTATGTTCAATACGTTTGCATTATCTTAGCTTTTATTATATTCGATGTTAAGTTATAATACTAAATATTGTCTATCAATCCCTTTTTCAAATTCAAAACGCTTCCAGCGTTACACTTGTTTATTGATTGTTAACATCCACTACCGCGAGAAACGCCTCAGTCTTGAGAAGAAAGTATATATTTTTTGTCATCGCTGATTTTTATACTGAAGGAAAAAATATTATAATTTAGCTTGAAATGGCTTGAACGCGATCGTTTCATTCCAATCTGTATGATCTATACGCGATGCATTAAAATATTTAGCTATCTGTGTTTTGCCTCTTAATTTTCATGTGCTCAATTTGTATTAATAACTCATTTCGTATTCAGCGACGGAGGAAAAGATCATGAGAAAACCTTCATGTGTCGAAAATCTTCCACGCATATATATGGTCTAATGCTCTAATATCTAGCTTATGAAATAAGTCAAGCCAAACGCTCTCCTCAAATAGAAGGAAGGCCTTAGCCTAAAAATGGGACGTTTGTTTGACCCTTTGCTCGTGAAGTGGATGGTCCTCCACAATCTTCCTTAAGATGGCTATAAATCTCAATAAAATGAAAGAAAAAACATGTAATAAATCTTAAGCAAATAATTTATTTGTAACTATTTATATCACATAAATAACTTAAGGAACGACAACGGATAACAACTAGTGACTTTAGTGCTGGTAGGAGATGGCGGGAGAAGAGTAAGACACGTGGGTGAGAGGTGCGGAGTAGGCCACTTTGGCAACGGGAGCGGAGTAGGCGACGGGAGCGGAGTAAGCCACCTTGGCGACGGGCGTAGCGTACGCGATCTTGGCGGGAGCTGGCGCTTGGATGGGCTGACCCTCGTAGCGGACGATGGCGTTGAATCCATTTTCCTTGTCAGCGGTGTACTCGACGATGCGGTGCACGCCGTCGGGTTGCACCAGAGAGTAGGAGCCGTGCAAGGCGTCTCCGGCGCGGGCCTCCTGCTGCTGTTTCACGTCTCCGCTTTGACCATCGTGGACGGAGTACTGGAAGTCGTACTGAGCGGGCGATTCGGCGTAAGCGATTTTGCCAACGGGAACTACGGGCAGGGCTGAGGCGGCTACGGCCAAAGCGAGGACGGCGACGAACTGTAATAAAATAAACGATTATATCTTAATCCTGGTTAAGTTTTAAGGAACTAATATCAGTTGCCAATTTTAATATATATTTTTTTATTGTATATGAAGGCGGACGAGTATATGGGCCACCTGAATGTAAGTGGTCACCAAGGCCCATAGACATTGACATAGTAAAAAATGTTAAACATCGCCTACATCGCCAATGCGCCACCAACCTTGGAAATTAAGTGTTATGTCCCTTGTGCCTGTAATTACATTTTTATAAAATTTTAATATTTTTTGTAAATTAATTTTATTTATGTATTGACTTATATTATAGAGTTTACCTTAGCAGACATTGTTGATAACGCGAATGTCAGTGTGAATGTAATAATTATGTCTCCGCCGCGGTTTTATATATCGGTTGTTGCAAAAAAGTCCACTTCGTTGGTCTTGTTTTCGGTTTCATAAATATTATTAAGAGTACTCCTGAATTATTTTATGTGTAAATTTTCGATTCCATGAACACTTTTACAAGAGTTCCTAACCTGAAAATGACAATTAGAGGTCGATCCCAACAACTTAATTAACATAGATTGTTCATTCGCAAGGAGTTAGCGCATGCGTGTAAGCTATATTGCTCGCGGGCACGAATGTTTCACCGAGTTCAATTTTTTTGCAATATTTTTTATATAAAAACGCGACTTGAACTTAAATTATTACATTCATACTCCGACATTCACAACAGCAACAATGGTCGCTAAGGTGAACTATTTTATTTAATAAATATATTAGAAAGAAATACCCAATATATCAACATATTCGCCTTTTAAGCTGAAACTGAAAAGAACCAGAGATAATCATTTATTTTATTACAGTTCGTCGCCGTCCTCGCTTTGGCCGTAGTCGCCTCAGCCCTGCCCGTAGTTCCCGTTGGCAAAATCGCTTACGCCGAATCGCCCGCTCAGTACGACTTCCAGTACTCCGTCCACGATGGTCAAAGCGGAGACGTGAAACAGCAGCAGGAGGCTCGCGCCGGAGACGCCGTGCACGGCTCCTACTCGCTGGTGCAACCCGACGGCGTGCACCGCATCGTCGAGTACACCGCTGACAAGGAGAACGGATTCAACGCCATCGTTCGCTACGAGGGTCAGCCCATCCAAGCGCCAGCTCCCGCCAAGATCGCGTACGCTGCGCCCGTCGCCAAGGTGGCTTACTCCGCTCCCATCGCCTACTCCGCTCCCGTTGCCAAACTCGCCTACGCCGCCCCCGTCGCCAAGGTGGCCTACTCCGCACCTCTCACCCACGTGTCTTACTCTTCTCCCGCCATCTCCTACCAGCACTAAAGTCACTAGTTGTTATCCGTTGTCGTTCCTTAAGTTATTTATGTGATATAAATAGTTACAAATAAATTATTTGTTTAAGATTTACTCTGTTCTTTTCTTTGTCAAATTTTATTTAATTCGAAAACAAAATTAACCAAAAATAACTAAACTACAGCAAACTACTCATCCTTATACGAGTAGATAACCTATGTATAACAAATTAACAACATTAAACTTTTCTATTTAATATGTTATAAATACTAATATTTTATCTTTTAGTTTTGCCCTGCTCCTACAAACACTACTTGACTGATTGCGAAGACTTTACGACGTATAGAAGAAAAAATGATTACTCTAACATACCATTGATATCAATACTTACAAGCAACGGTATATAGGCAATTATACTCTCAAAATAAACATACATATACCTAAATATTTGATTAATTTGAATCATGATGATAAAATGTATTTAATTTGCGATTGAAAATATATACATATTATAAAAATGTAACTGATCGCTGTCTGTACATGGAAGATATTTGAGTTAAACTATTACCGGGGGGCTTTATCAACGCAATAGAACCCAAAACAAGGATTGTTAGAATTTTTGTCTGTTTATATGTTTGTTTGTGCGTTTGTGCACGCTAATCTTAGAAACTGTTTAACGGATTTGAGTTTCACTAATGTATTGTGGCTAACTTCACTTAAAATTTAGTGTTTGTTTTATTTTAACCGGTTTCTAAATAATAAAGTAATTTCAATATAAAGAATCACGTTGAACATTTATTCCTACCTATAAATGATAGTCTGTAAAATGATGATAAATAAAAAATGGACGGTTTCAGAGCTTTAGACCCTCCGATATAAATTGAGCTCAGATCTACATGACCAATCATGTTAAATAGAGTCCAGCTTATGTTGGTACTTTCGGTTAACGCACCCACGCGTACATATCTTTTAAGGTTGACTCGCTTTTGTAGAAACTACAAACTTTTGTATGTTAATCAAATTTGTTCTAAAATAATGCATTATTTGAAAATTCGTTTTTATAAACAGTGCATTAATTCTTATGAAAGACTTCGAGGTAAGATCATAGACAGATTTTAGTACTTTTTCTAGTTTTGACATATTTCAACGGGCCGAGTAGGTTGTTTGAAATTACTTATACATACATAAGTATTTGTTTTCAGTTTGTAAATAACTTAGTAAGTTAAAGTTTATAGCTTAGGTAGGTATTTCGTTGCGTCGCCGCATATATATTTTTTCAAGTGTTTATTAAATTTTTACTTAAAAAAAACGGATTTACGTTTTAGTTTTAAAAGGACACAATTTCCTATGGAGGTATCGTCTGCAGTCACATTAAATAAAGCACAGGGAAGATATTAAAGTATGTTGGAAAATACTTAAGGGAATTATGTTTTTCTCATGGCCAATTGTATGTTGTTGCGCTATCTAGATCATGGTTCATGGCAATGGAGCATGGTAATAAATATTGAATAAACTGAAATATTATAAGTCTGCTCTTTGTGACTTCTTAAAGTTATACATGAGTGAAACCGCGGGCACAGCTAGTGAAATAATAAGACTGTTAACTAAACAATCATGTCAGTTAGTTTCTTAACTGATGAAAATTGTATTATCTGTATTACGACCTTATATTGTTAACGTTGCTTGCGGGTGATTAGTTATACAATGCTGTGTCTGCTTCTCTCGAATGTCAAATCAAAATGACGGAAAAAACATGAATCAGTGCTTTACTAAATATCCTTTAAGCAATACTTATAAGTAAGGACATTCGTCTTTGGTAATTGCTTATCTATCAATTCACAGTATACGTATAAATTCTATATATCTTTTTACAAAAATCTACTATTTTTACAGTTTTGAATTATGCAAAATTGAGAATGTATAGTGAACCTCGACGGACGAAATTTGTTAAAATCAACTGCTCGTGTACCATTCTTTCTCAAAATATAATTTATTCAAGGAAGCCCTTACAAGTACTTTTGAATTGTTATTTTTACAAGATACAGTACAGTAACAGCCTGTTAATGTCCCACTGTTGGGCTAAGGCCTCCTCTCCCTTTTGAGGAGAAGGTTTGGAGCTTATTCCACTACACTGCTCCAATGCGGGTTGGTAGAATACTTATGTGGCATAATTTCAATGAAACTAGACACATGCATTTACGAGATAAATTGAATGTTACAATTGGTTCAAATATGGATTCTACCCAGAAGATCCGGCAAGAAATTCAGTTTATCATATTTTCCATCACAGTAACAACCTGTGAATGTCCCACTGATGGGTTAAGGTCTCCTCTCCCTTTTTGAGGAGAAAGTTTGGAGCTTATTCCACCACGCTGCTCTAATGCGGGTTGGTGGAATACACATGTGGCAGAATTTTATTGAAATTCGACACATGCAGGTTTCCTCACGATGTTTTCCTTCACCGTCAAGCATGAGATGAATTGTAATAACAAATTAAGCACATGAAAATTCAGTGGTGCTTGCCCGGGTTTGAGCCCACGATCATTGGTTAAGATTCAAGCGTTCTTACCACTGGGCCATCTCGGCTTGGCCATCAATTAAAGTTAATTAAATAAAAATAAAATTGTTGTACATTCTGCATGAAAATCAACGAATACAAACTCCAAACTTTTTTATTATTTATATAATCTTTTATTTATTAATAAGTTTTTACTAAATGTTTTTCTGAAGATTAAATTTAAATCTGTTAATTTGCAATGCTATAAATTATAAATATCTGCGAGATTATTAAGGAAGCTTAAATCTTGCCAAAGGAATGCTGTGATGACATTGCGGAGATGGATATTGGTGTTATAGTTTTAATAAATTAGATTATTCTCTAAACTAAGTATTGATTGATGGTATTGTTGAACAAATATATAAATAAAGATTTTTTTCTTGCGCTTCTAAAATAAGAGCGACATACCGCTTGTCGTGACAATTTTATTGAGTCCAATGTCATCTTATATAATTTTAATGAGTGAGTGAAGTTATTTTTCTTTAATACATTTTGTGTCATAGTTACCAAACGAACTATCATAATAAACATTATATGAATAAAGATGAAACGGTATAAAAACTTTATTCTTTTTTCATTGTAAATAGTCAATATTTTACGAAATTATCTGCTTATAGTGTCCGTACTCGGATTCGTCTGCGTGTGAGGCGATGCAAGTTTTATTTCTTTATACTTATTTATATATTTATTATAATTATTTATATTATTAATCTATTTCCTTTTTTATATCCCTGACAAAGTGTATGCACAACTTGACGATACTTCATAAACACGAATATTATAATGATATAATAAGTAAATTTAAAGTACACTAAGCATTATTGAAGGCGGAGATTTGAACGGAATACCAGCGACTCTACTCCTTTCTTTGTCGCACTACCAAAAAATGTAATTCCTTACCAGCTCACGTGTTCCCCTCCTCTTATAACCCGGGTTCCTTCAAACGAGGCGTGAAGAGGCATCTTACGGGCCGGCAAGGCGGGGACGGCTAGTACAGAACATTCTTCCCGGCTGTACTGGCCGTCATCGCGTTTGGACTCTACTACCACTTACCATCAGGTGGAGTAGAGTCATTTGCCATCCCGGCGCATATATAAAAAAAAAGCGAGGCGGAATAAACTCCTCAAAATGCTGGACGAAGGCCTCTTTGTTTTAAAGCATTGGTACATTTACGAATTTTACTATATATACAAATCTAAAACAAGTTCAATAATATGATACACTGTGTTTATAGTTATAGTCATGAGGTAAGCACGGCTAATGTCTTCATTTTCCATTACGAACGCAATTAGATAGCCGTACATTGCATAGCTACTAACGCTTCATTGAAAACGAAATACAACTGTTTCATGATCTACAAGCTATTTTATTATACAGTCTTAAGACTGAGAGGTAATATAAACATCAGATCGTATTGTTGTATTCTGTTTGAAATATTTCTTTCGCGATATTTTCACAAAGAATCAAAATTTTTAGTTTTACTGAAAAAATAGTTTCGAATTATTTGGGACTGCAAAGTAAATTACAAAATTTATCTATTAGTATTTGATTGGGACCTTCTAGTGAGTGTAATGTGACTGTCTACAGGCAATGCTAGCGTGTCTCCGAATGGACAAAAAGGGAAATAAAAAAAATTTCAACTAAATCAAAACAAACAATTTATTTGTAACTATTCATATCACAAAAATAACTTAAGGAACGACAACGGATAACAACTAGTGACTTTAGTGCTGGTAAGAGATGGCGGGAGAAGAGTAAGACACGTGGGTGAGAGGTGCGGAGTAGGCCACCTTGGCGACGGGGGCGGCGTAGGCGAGCTTGGTAATGGGAGCGGAGTAGGCGATGGGAGCGGAGTAAGCCACCTTGGCGACGGGCGCAGCGTACGCGATCTTGGCGGAAGCTGGCGCTTGGATGGGCTGACCCTCGTAGCGGACGATGGCGTTGAATCCGTTCTCCTTGTCAGCGGTGTACTCGACGATGCGGTGCACGCCGTCGGGTTGCACCAGCGAGTAGGAGCCGTGCACGGCGTCTCCGGCGCGAGCCTCCTGCTGCTGTTTCACGTCTCCGCTTTGACCATCGTGGACGGAGTACTGGAAGTCGTACTGAGCGGGCGATTCGGCGTAAGCGATTTTGCCAACGGGAACTACGGGCAGGGCTGAGGCAACTACAGCCAAAGCGAGGACGGCGACGAACTGTAATAAAATAAACGATTATCTCTGGTTCTTTTCAGTTTCAGCTAAAAAGGTGAATATGTTGATATATTAGGTATTTTTTTCTAATATATTTATTAAATAAAATAGTTCACCTTAGCGACCATCGTTGCTGTTGTGAATGTCGGAGTATGAATGTAATAATTTAAGTTCAAGTCGCGTTTTTATATAAAAAATATTGCAAAAAAATTGAACTCGGTGAAACATTCGTGCCCGCGAGCAATATAGCTTACACGCATGCGCTAACTCCTTGCGAATGAACAATCTATGTTAATTAAGTTGTTGGGATCGACCTCTAATTGTCATTTTCAGGTTAGGAACTCTTGGGAAAGTGTTCATGGTATTGTAAAATTTACACATAAAATAATTGTAGGGGTAATCCTAATAATATTTATGAAACCGAAAACAAGATCCACGAAGTGGACTTTTTTTGCAACAACCGATATATAAAACCGCGGCGGAGACATAATTATTACATTCACACTTTGACATTCGCGTTATCAACAATGTCTGCTAAGGTAAACTCTATAATATAAGTCAATACATAAATAAAATTAATTTACAAATAATATTAAAATTTTATAAAAATGTAACTACAGGCACAAGGGACATAACACTTAGTTCCCAAGGTTGGTGGCGCATTGGCGATGTAGGCGATGTTTAACATTTTTTACTATGTCAATGTCTATGGGCCTTGGTGACCACTTACATTCAGGTGGCCCATATACTCGTCCGCCTTCATATACAATAAAAAAATATATATTAAAATTGGCAACTGATATTAGTTCCTTAAAACTTAACCAGGATTAAGATATAATCGTTTATTTTATTACAGTTCGTCGCCGTCCTCGCTTTGGCCGTAGCCGCCTCAGCCCTGCCCGTAGTTCCCGTTGGCAAAATCGCTTACGCCGAATCGCCCGCTCAGTACGACTTCCAGTACTCCGTCCACGATGGCCAAAGCGGAGACGTGAAACAGCAGCAGGAGGCTCGCGCCGGAGACGCCGTGCACGGCTCCTACTCGCTGGTGCAACCCGACGGCGTGCACCGCATCGTCGAGTACACCGCTGACAAGGAGAACGGATTCAACGCCATCGTCCGCTACGAGGGTCAGCCCATCCAAGCGCCAGCTCCCGCCAAGATCGCGTACGCTGCGCCCGTCGCCAAGGTGGCTTACTCCGCTCCCATCGCCTACTCCGCTCCCATTGCCAAGCTCGCCTACGCCGCCCCCGTCGCCAAGGTGGCCTACTCCGCACCTCTCACCCACGTGTCTTACTCTTCTCCCGCCATCTCCTACCAGCACTAAAGTCACTAGTTGTTATCCGTTGTCGTTCCTTAAGTTATTTTTGTGATATGAATAGTTACAAATAAATTATTTGTTTAAGATTTATTACAAGTTTTTTCTTTCACTTATATGGGCTAAGATTCATAGTCAGCCTAAGGAAGATTGTGGGGGATGATCCACTTCACGAACAACGGTACTTTTTCCTTCATATGAAAATTGGTTATAATTTATAAGCATTTTGTTTAAGCCTACCACCAACAGCTAGCTAGTTTTTATATGATCACCATTTTAAATTAATATATTATTTTTTTGACAGTTGACAGAAAGCAATGTTTAGGGTTTAGATTCCTAAACTGTTTTGTTTTTGTTTTTTAATATATATTTATTTTTATCACCATTCGGCGAAAAGCTTAGATTGTCTGTGGTGAGTTACAGTGCAATAACTCCAATATTGGGCTAAGGCCTCCTCTCTCTTTGAAGAGAAGGCTTGGATCTTAATCCACCTTGCTGCGCTAATCTTACTTTTACATATACCACCGTTACCATTCAAAATATTCTCGCAATAATTTTATATCATATTATTATAGCGAAAACAATTAAATGTTAAAAATATTCATTCTAAATAAATTGATTTAAAAACAGAGTAAGGATAAAACTTTAATCCTTTTTACCTTTAACCTTTAAAGGTTAGATATGTCAATGCGTTTTGTAACTTTACGTATGCACTAAACGTATTAATATTATACATAAATATGTCATTCTGAAATTGTTAGGACCGTTATTATATAATAATTAATCTAGGTATATTGTACACAGTCGAGAAATTATTAACGGAATTAAAATAATCATATAAAATCGTTTCTACGCACAGTCCAAAACTGCTGAGTGTAGAAATTTGGAAGAAAGGTTTATTTTATAACGTAAGCATTTGATAAGAAACGTTTTTTTGTAATTTTTTTTTATAGAATAGGAAGGCGGACGAGCATATGGGCCACCTGATGGTAAGTGGTCACCAACGCCCTTAGACATTGGCATTGTAAGAAATGTCAACCATCGCTTACATATCCAATGCACCACCAACCTTGGGAACTAAGATTTTATCTCCCTTGTGCCTGTAATTAAACTGGCTCACTAACCCTTCAAACCGGAGCACAACAATATCAACTGCTGTTCTGCGGTAGAATATCTGATGAGTGGGTGGTAGCTACCCAGACGAGCTTGCACAAAGCCCTACCATCAGTCATTTCAATTCAATCAATTTCAACTTAAACGGGGGAAAGGAATAAAACAGAATTAAACGGGGGAATTAAACAAAAGTATAAAATTTACGTAGTTTTTAATATTTTAATTTAGTGTGTTTATAATTTAATTCATATTGGTCTGTTGAAGATACATGCCGTTCATAATTTTTCGACAGTATGCAATTTGGCTAGATTTTCTAAAGTAGCCGTTCATACAATTATCCAGTGACATAGACATCTCACTACCTCTGCTAACGATTATTTGAATTTAACAGAATTATCACTAAAATATTTCGCGCTGGTAAAATAGTAACAGCCTGATTCACTGGATGTTACTATTTTAGGTTAGCAGGTCCCAATGCTGGGCTAAAGCCTCCTCTCCCTTTTTGAGGAGAAGGTTTGGAGCTTATTCCACCACGCTACTCCAATGAGGGTTGGTGGAATACACATGTGGCAGAATTTCAGTGAAATTAGATACATGCAGGTTTCCTCACGATGTTTTCCTTCACCGTCAAACACGAGATGAATTATAATCACAAATTAAGCACATGAAAATTTAGTGGTGCTTGGCCGGGTTTGAACCCACGATCATCGGTTGAGATTCACGCGTTCTTACCACTGGGCCATATCGCTTTCGCTGGTAGAATAAACGAAGAAAATTATTATTTTTAGAAATTAATGCAATTTTATAAAGGCTTATTGTAAAAATTAATTACTCCATTAGAAAATGTAAACAATAAAATATATAAATAAAAATATAACAACTTAGTGATAAAATGATAGTTTTAGTAGTAGAATTAGCAAGGTACACGTATGTGCTGTTCACAGAAAGCCCTTCTGCAAAACTTAGTAATTCAATTCATATAATTATGTACGTATAAATTAAAAATCTGCTTTTGTTAATGAAAATATTAGTAATTCCTGTTAAACTGTTGAACTGTTATAATATTGATGTTCTTATTTATCTTAGTGTTTTTTGTTTCCATTTATATCTTAAGTTAAACCTTTATTTTAAATTAGTATTTAATAATTGTTAGTAGACTTTTTCAATTCTAGATTAAGATATGGATTTTTCTTAATAGGTATATTTATTTATTTTTAGACGAGTTTCCGTCCGCGGCTTGACACGCCTGTAAGGGGTTAGGTACCTTATATATTTTTCTGTAACCCAGAAAAAGTGTATGGACAATTACAATTAACAAACAAACTCACTTTCACATTTATAATATTAATAAAGAAAGGATTAGAGCATTTGAAAAACAAAATAGCACGCAATACGCAGCCGGTAGGTAGCTTCTCCAATGTTCACGGAATTATTATTTATACGGACACTTATTTACAGTTGACGGAATCAGTATAGGCGTGAGTAGTTTGCTCCAGTTGGGTAATTCTTTGTTATAATTTTATTTTTAAATGAATTAAAATACTATGAACGAAAACAACAGCGTAAATCTTAAACAAATAATTTATTTGTAACTATTTAAGAATAAATTAGACAACAGTAACAATTTAAGTCTTAGTGGTGGTAGGAGATGGTAGGAGAAGAGAAGGTGACTTGAGTTAGGGGGTGAGCAGCGTATGCGACCTTGGCAACGGGAGCGTACGCGACCTTGGCTACGGGAGCAGCATAGGAGATGGGAGCGGAGTATGCGATTTTGGCTGGTGCAGCATATGCGATCTTGGCAGGCGCGGCGTATGCGACCTTAGCAGGAGCGGGTTGCGGGATGGGGTGGCCTTCGTAACGTACAATAGCGTTGAAACCGTGTTCCTTGTCTGAAGTGTACTCAACAATGCGGTGGACACCATCGGGCTGTACTAGTGAGTAGGAGCCGTGGACATCGTCACCGGCACGGGATTCCTGTTGCTGCTTGATGTCACCAGTGTGCTCATCGTGGACGGAGTATTGGAAGTCGTAATGAGCGGGTGCTTCGGCTTCGGCGTACGCGTATTTTGCGACGGGAACCAAGGGTATGGCGGAGGCGGCCACGGCCAGGGAGAGGACTACGATGAACTGAAACAGGAATAATAAATATTTTTACAATGGTGGTCTAAGAATAATCTTGTAAATAGACAAATACTTTAATACATATTATATTAAAATATATAATTGTTTTCGTCTCACCTTAGCTGCCATTGTTGCTGTTACGGTTGTCGAAATGTAACTATGCCTCGTTGTGACCTGCTCAAGTTTTTATACATGAATTATCGCGAGCTTTTTGGGCATGGTGACATATAATCGGCCGCAGGCTACAGACCATGCACTAATTAAAGCTACAGTTGACAGTGAGGTGAAGGTTGGCGGCGCACGGTTGAAAAGTCAAATGTAAGTAGATCGTGAGTTGACATACAGATGATAAAACACCTTAGTTATCATATGATCTGAGAGTATAATATTAAATATTCACATTTATTTATGTAACTACTTTTCCCCTGCGGCTTCGCTCGCATTTGGGGGCAGTTCTATGTGTTAGGTTTAAAAAAAGTAGCCGATATCCTACCTTAGGGCTTAAGTATATCAGCGAGAAAAAAAAGGCTTAAGTATGTCTTGTACATCAAATTCAGTTTATTGGTGATGCCGTGAAAGCATAACAGACAGAGCTATTTCGCATTTATAATATAATAATATAATATAGCATAACATTTCGTAATGTATAAAGAAGACAACAGTTCAACAGAAGTGTTGGACTTGGTAGGGATTGTGATATAGTTTTGCTTTAATTAACAAATATTTCTCCTCAACATTGAGGGTGGAGCCAATTCTACTAATTTATTAAGATTCTACTCTAATCCATCTTCGAACGAACCGTAACTGCATGGTAAGTAAACGATTTTCGAGATTGCGATAAAGTGACTATTTGTAAGTAGAATTGTTTTGAATTGAAACCCCTCGACTGGTAGCCAATTAACTCTTTAATATTTTAGACAGTGAAGATTCGATAAAATATATTTAAAATAAACTATTTTTAATTTGAATGTAATTAGTTTAATCATTAAATAAATTTACTTATAGGCTTGGTGCAAGTACGAACGCAGTGGGTCAATTATCCTACCAGCAACCATTTGTATTGCTATGTTCTACTTTAAAGGGACGGGACATCTTAGTTTCTATAATTCACGGTGAATATTTCTTAAGCCGAATGTCTATGGGAGATGCTAGCGATACCTATCTGTACCAATGCTGGTAGCTGGATACAATGTAGCAAAATCATCCGACACATGTAGGTATTCTTTAACCGCCAAATACGAGATGAATTATAAGCACAAATAAAGCTTGCCCGGATTTGAACCCCCAATCCTTGATTAAGATTCAAGTGGTTTAGACATTTTATTTATTTATTTATTCCAATGTCATTTTCCATCTCAGTTAATTTTAGAAATAAAAATAATACCAAAATACTCCTTAACATTCTTGTCTGTATTGCACAAGGTCATACTTACTTCAGTAGTTATTTTTAATTCAAATTTGCGTCTATTCATTCTAAAAAAAAAAAAACAAAATTGATTTTTTAAATATTTATCTTGTATATGAAATTGTATCTATTTTAATTAAATAAAATGCTATGTAATAATAATGGTGTATTATATTTAACTGGTTTAAAATTATGTAATTTTTTAAATAAGGTCTCAAAATGTTTAACTGATTCAAATTTAAAGGTCAAAAGTGAGAAACGACAGAGGTCGAATCGGTAAAAGTACCTAAAGAATGTCACTCGATATGCAGTCAAATTATTTTCTTCGGTTTACGGTAAATTGACTTTGAATACAGATTATTAACTTTATACCTTTAAATAAATGTTCGCTCTGCTAAAAATATTTTTTTTTATGTATGGAAACCGTGAATTATATTATTATAATCAATTCTATTTTAAAACGTAAAAATGTATATTGAAAACTTTTAAGAGTATTTTAATAAAATTTAATAGTATTTTATACCTTATGATGTAGTTAAGTGGGGTTGTTTAAAGTATATGTATTTAATTCGGAAAAAAAGAGTACTGAGTTTCATGCCGGTAAGCCGGTTTTCTAGATTCTACATTCCAGTGGAAGTTTTACAGGCAGATTAAATCTGTAACATGATTCAAAATCGCTGATACCAATCGAACTGAATAAATATTACTTTGATTTTGACTTGTTGAGCCAAATTATATATTTATCACAATATACGAGTACACATGTCTTATTTTATATAATCCCCTCAACTCAACGCTAAGCTTGTATTACAAGCGGGTACGAGAAATTCCCAAGAGGTAGTGATCGAACTGACTTCACGTTTGACCTTGAGATATTTAAGGTATATATCGATTTTAAATATTATCCAAAATATTTATAATCAGAAGTAACTTTTGTTAATTTAAGGTCAATTGTTAAACATTTAATAAGACTAATAAAGATTAATTTATATTTTCCTGTCGGTTCGTAGAAAAATGTCCCGACAAGATGTCTGAATCGAACAAAAAATATGAATCGAGAATGTGTATATCACCATTGTACTGTGACCCTTCGCTTTCTACTTCAATTTAGTGTTCGTTGAATTACTGCGGATATGTCGGATCGTGTTATAGTGGTTTCTGATAGGGAAATTAAAAGCTTGCAGAACCTTGGCCCACATGCGATGGGTGTGGTCGGAGTTCGGACCGTTAATGTGTGTAACACGTCCAGATAAGAATGCCAGTCTGATTGATGGAGTTCATGCTTATGAAATATTGCTAATAATTGACATATGTGCGGCGGGTACTTTAAAATTGCACGACTTTTACAAAAAAAAAATTCACAGGTATTAAGAACGAATATGTTGTTTTATGAGCCGCGATGGGACAGTGGTCAGAGCCCGTAAATCTTAACCGTGAAGCAGGTTGTGTGTTCAAACTCGGGGAAGTAACTTAAATTGTGTTTATATTCAGCTCATGATCGGCGTTAATGGAAACATTACGAGGAAACCTGCGTGCTCAGATAAATTCTGATGTAGTCTACAGTAGTGAAACATTTTAATTGAAATATTTATTTAAGTTTAAGCTTTTTCATAGTATCTGTAGGCGGACGGACGGACAAATGGACCAACTGATGGTAAGTGGGAACTACAACCCATGGGCATTGGTCGGTTAGAAAGTGTAAACATTCCTTACATCGCCAATGTTCCACCAACCTTGGGAACTAAGATGTTATGTTCCTTGTGTATGTATTTTCACTGTCTCAATCACCCAACCAACCGGAACACAGCAATACTGAGTATTGCTGCTTGGCGTTAGAATGTCTGATGAGTGAGTGGTACTTACCCATACGGGCTTGTAGCTAGCTCTATCACCTAGTAGATATATTCTTACTTGTGTTATGGTTTTAACCAAACCCGTCGACGACAAAAATGCAATATAACGTATTGTTGTGTCCGATTTCAACGATGAATGAGGATGAGTTTCCTTTACGGTATAAATTAAGTGAAAACTAAGGATGACTGGATTTGAACTCGCGATCTTCGATTAAAATCCACATACGCAGCGGGCTTGCACTGCCCTATCATAAATAAAACTTCTAACACTAATTAAATTTATATAAAAAAGTATCGCAATGTGTCGTCATTTTTATGTAAGCTAATAATTATATTGCTATTTAGTGTAAGTCTGTTTGTTTAGATGTTTGTTACTTATCAATGAATTAGTTGAATGGAATCGAATTAAATTTAACTCAAAAATTCTTTATCTCAAAATTCAATCGGAGTCAAGATGACCCAGTGGTTAGAACACGTGAAACTTAACCAATGATTGTGGATTCAAAACCACTGAATTTTCAAGTCCTTAATTTTGTTTATGATTCATCTCTTGCTCGTCGGTGAAGGAAAACATCGTAAGGAAATGTGTATTTCACCATTCACCATGGGAGGAGACCTTATTCCAGCAGTAAGACATTTACAAGCCGTTCTTTAAATTGATAATAATTGAACACATTTATACATAATAAAGCGGGAGGTCACCAGCTACTTACAAACAGTTCGCCTACAAACATATCCAAAATCATATTAACGAAATAATACTTGTTACATAAATTATGAACTTACATCAATAACATGTGCAAGTAATTCGACTATTACTCGTTCAACGGGTATGTTACTGTTGCCATAACAGCATTTTAATGATTGACAAAATATTGCTCATGGGAAAATATTAAACTAGTTCCGAATGTAATTGGATTTGAAAAAAAAACTTGTTTCAATAAACACTTTAAATTATCGCATTCTACAATATATTGGAGGTAAAATATTTAATTAATCTATATTAATACATATACAATTTAATTATTTATATTTATTATATATATATGTATATATATATATATATATATATACATATATATATGTATGTATATATATATATACATATATATATATATATATAAAATTATATTATATAATTATATATATATATATTAAAATTAAATTGTCTATCTACGTTTTTAAAATAATTGTTTTTTTAAGTTAAGTTAATATTGATATAGTGAGCCAGTGTAATTAAAAGCACAAGGGACATAACACTTTAGTTCCCAAGGTTAGTGGCGCATTGGGGATGTGAGCGATGGTTAACATTTCTTACAAAGCCCATAGACATTGGCGTTGGTGACCACTTACCATTTACCATCAGGTCAATACTATAAAGAAAAACAATTGACCACACGTAAGTCTTCATAATTTACAGATTGAGAGAAAAAGAGAAAATAGGACCCTGAATAACAGTCGTGGGTTCGATCCTGACTATTGTCGTGCTCATAACACGAGATTTTCGTTTAATGAAAATGGCAAATTAGGTATGTCTGTAATTGGAAACCAACCTAACCAGTATTCTATTAAAAAATGGTATATAAACATAATTAAATTCAATAGATAATGTACAAATAAATAGTAAAATATAATGCATATACAATATATATGTGGTTTTTTTTATTGGGGGCAGTACGAGTATGAGGAAACCTAATGCCATATCTGTAGCTATCTTGATAACCAGTAGGATTTTTAGCAAACTTTGCATAAATATTTTCCTTAGTATCTATCAAGAGTTGACGGTAAAACATAAAACTTAACTTTTTTTTGTTTAAAGATGGACTTATGTTATAAGATCGAGTAAAACACGTATAATAATTAATTATATATACAAAATAATAATAAATGATAAATAAAATTAATTTCCATAAACTCAAGTCGAGTCCAAGTGATAGAACTAAAACCATTTAGCGTCAAAAACGATAAACTCGTACGTTACATTTAGAATTTGGTATTTGAAATTTTACTCTAAAAGAAATCTTTTTTATTTTTTAAGTCGGTTTACTACCTAAATATACATAAAACATACACTATTTGAATATAAATAAATATTAGCAATAAGTATCCTGTTATTAAGACTTGACACAGTTTAACGACAAGGGCTCAAATCATGAATGTCGAGTATGACATAATCTGTTCCAGTATTTGACTTACACGTGTATTAAGATACTAACTAGTGCGATGAGCAATGCCAGCGATAGTCGCAAACGGTATAAAAGCTCTGCGCAGGCGTACTGGCGACATATACCAATAACAAACATACCGATCAACATGTTTGCCAAAGTAAGCAGAGCTAATATTTTTTTTTTATTATTCGTAATATTAATTTAAAGAAAAATCTATATGGATGAGGAGAACATTACGTTAATTGTTTTTTTTTGTTTTCAGTCTGTGTTCTTCTTTGGAATGGTAGCGGCAGCGGCAGCGATTGCTGTCCCGGTCGTTCCTGTTGCCAAGGTTGCCTACGCCGAACAAGAAGCTCCCGCTCACTATGAATTCCAATACTCAGTGCACGATCAGCAAAGCGGAGACGTGAAACAGCAGCAGGAGTCTCGCGCTGGAGACGTCGTACACGGCTCCTACTCGCTGGTGCAACCCGATGGCGTGCACCGCATCGTCGAGTACACCGCTGACAAGGAGAACGGATTCAACGCCAACGTGCGTTATGAAGGACAACCGATTCCCGCTCCTGCTCCAGCCAAGATCGCGTACGCCGCTCCCGCTAAAATCGCGTACTCTGCACCCATCGCCAAGGTAGCCTACTCTGCTCCCGTTGCCTACGCTGCTCCCGTCGTTAAGGCCTACTCAACCCCCTTCGCCTATACTGCTCCCGTTACTAAAGTCGCCTATGCTGCCCCAGTCGCCAAGTTCACCTATGCAGCTCCTGTCGCCAAAGTAGCTTACGCACCAGCTCCAGCTGCTAAGGTGGCATACGCAGGCTCTCTCGGCCACGTCACCTTCTCCTCACCTGCCGTCTCCTACAGCCACTAGATGTAAAACTATTGTTAAACCTATTTATTCTGTTAAATACAAAAGCTTAAGTCAAGTCAACTTACCGTTTTATTTATACCGAGGGAAACTAAAGAATTGCACGAGGCATCAAACGGCGTATCCGATATCAAAACGCTCCAAACGAAGTTAGGTGGAAGCGTGCGGGTAGTGTCGGGGAATCAATTGAATTACGTAACATTATGAGGCGAGTGGCTCCTGTTACGGCACGTCCGCGCCCCTCGGCCACCCTGACGCATCACTCTTGACACCTATTCACTCGGCTACTTTACTTTTGTGCAACCACTGTAATTAAAGTGGAGAACTCCAACGTTTTTAACTTATTAGATCATTGTTTTGTCTTTTTCCGGCGATAGCCAGATGTCGATTTAAATGTCTCGCCCAATTTTACTTAATATATCCAAAAATACGACAGTTTTATGTCAGTTTATTACATATAATATAAGTTACATAATATGTATACATACACTCATATTATCCACTGCTAAAAAATAAAGGACGCTCGTCTTGTGAAAACGATTATTCTTAAAGCATAAAATTTCTAGTCGAAGAATATTCACTAAGAGTTAATATCTCGCAATTTTGATATACGTCAACGCCTGTTTAATGATTGCAGGCAAATATAAATTGACAGGAATGATTGTGAAAGTGGTTGTTAGGATAGTAAGGGGGCTTGCGAAATGTGTGATGTGAATATTTTATTTGTTAACGCATCTCCTGCTATTTGCTGAATGAGGGGTTTTAGGGAATAATATTTTAAACGATTTCGTTGTAGAAATATAAATGTATGTGGATATCAATCATCCATGTAAATATAAGCTTATGTTTAAATTAAATTTAAATGTTTAGTGTTTTCAAGGGCCGTGTCTTTGGTATGGCTGTCAGTTATTATATAAATTTCTTCCATTGGACAAAAACGTTAAAATTTAGCAGGGACACGTACAAAGTTATGTTATCAAGGTCGTATAGCGTATAGTTAATTTATATATTATGTTTATTATAAGTCGTTTTTTATAAGTATCCTCCACATACATTACAAGTGGAAATTTCAAATATTTACATTTTTGATGCGTAAAGATCTAGTGGTACGTGAAAGGGAAGACTGCGAGCATTAGACGATTAAGCGTAAGATTTCGAGTGTCAGATGATGTCAGCGTAAGATTTCTAGCGTCAGAAGATGTCAGCGTAAGATTTGTTATTGTAAATGCGGTTAATGTGTAAATACGTGAGATCGGTACATGTCTTCACATCAACTCTCGTGAGTACCTTGTATACTCACACCATTTTTTATAACAATTATAAACTGACTTATTATCAACGCACAGAGAAACTATTGAGTCTAGAAGCTGTGGATATATAAGTTTATTTTATATAGAATACCTACTACCAGTTCAGTCCATGAATTGGTCTGTAGTTGTCTTAAAGACAGTTATAACATTTGATGTATGCGTTTGAAGTTAAGACTCCCTTGTAAGAATCCCTAGGGAGTGTAACGAGATACATTCGCCCATGACGAAATGCTGGCGTAGCGTAGGCGAAGAAATCAATTGACTAATATTTATAAAAAAAATCTATTATTTACCTCTATATTTTGATAAAGATATTATTTTATTATTAAGTCCTTCGAGCGGTTTTACCCGCATTAATTTGCTCAGCCCCCGTGAATCGTAGCTATATAGTCTATAATCTATCTCTTTCATCTATCTTAATATATAACGCAAATCTGACTAGTCGATCCTATGTTTAGTGCATTTAAGCCAACAAAAATAAGCATTTTTTAGCTTTATAAATTAGTATAAATAGCATAACGCATCTGAGGATTGTTTCACTATTAAAATGACGACGTCTAATAATAAATTCGTTTTGCGAATATTTGATGTACGTGAATAAATAATTAACGCGACAAATGTTTTGGTGAAGTTTTATAATCCGCCCACAAAGGGTTTTCGTGTTAATCCGACTATTAGCGGATGATCACTCCGCCCTCCTCAATGTAACCATTACCAGAGACATTATACCGAATGTTACTTTGAACAATCCTTAGGGAATACTATGAAGGGTTGATATATTTTAATAAACGTGTTTTTTTAATAACTATTTATGACAAGCGTACAAATAATTTACGAAAAAATGCAGCTGAAGTTAAATAGTTCATTTTACAAATTTGTATAATGGTAAATGCTTATTATAGTATATTAAATATTCGAATAACGAAAACCGTTGGACCTTTAGTGCTAATTAGTTTTCGAAAAGACGGTAAATAAATTTAACTATTGCGGTCCATAGGCATCTAAAAAATACTTTATTTCGTTCACATTCAACATTTTACAAAATTTTATGTTAAATTGAGAGCTGACTAATTCTAAAGGGTTTGAACTTTAATCCATCTTTATTAACGCAAGCATCGTTGGTGGAATTCAATACAATTCACAATAACGCTTATTTATTATTTCATTATTGTTTATATAAAAGCGAAATACTACTAAATAACTCATCACGAGATCTTCGTAACTATAGGTCCGATTGAATTGAAATTTAACATAGTTATTCCTTTCGCGACGTAGACGCTCACTAAGAATGTATTTTACGCAACGGATATTTTATTCAGAATAAATTTTCAATCGACCCGTGCAAAGCCAAAGTATATTAATAATAACAACGTAACGTTGAGCCGTACAAGAAGATTGATATAATACAGACATACACTGACGCAAAAGAGAAGAAAATACATAAAATAAAATTTAAAAAACATTTCCATCCAACCGATTAAGATGTCATTATAAAAATCCTTTTGATGCTGGTGACAATACAATCTGGTATAAATATTGTTCAACATATATAACATTTAATAACGGGTTAAAAAATACGAATCAATCAATTACTATTTTTCGATTTTTATACTCTATTATTTTTAGCAATGTTTTTTTATCTGTATTCAATCGGATAAAAAAAATTCGCGCTCATTTTAGTACAATATGTAAATCCGTTCCACAGATAACATTCGATATTGGAATATTAACAATCGTTGTCAATTATAACAGAACACATCGAGCGAACAGATACAGCAATTACGGGAACAGGAAGCCCGCGCAGGCGCTCTGCCTAATTGTTTCCGTCTTCCCCCCACCGCCTAAACCCTCGAGTAGAGCCAAATATGAAATGGTAAGTTAAGGTTGGATTTCATTTTATTAATTTCACTTTTAGATACAATTAAAATATTTTTTTTTGTGTGTAAGAAGACATGGTAGTCACGGATTAAGCCGAAGATCGCGGGTTCAAATCTGGGCGAGCCCACTGTGTTTTCATGTGCAATTTGTATGTGCACATATTATATGTGATTATAATTCATCGTGTGAACAGTGGGGAAATAATAATAACTAACTGAAAATGGAAATTTATAGCATGTGTATCCACCAACCCGTATTGGGCCAGCATGGTGGAATAAGCTCTCAAAGCTTCGGCTCAAGGAGAGTCGCAGCCTCCAAACTTTCAACTGTCTTAGACCAACTGTAGCTACTTTATTTTCTGTAAGCAGATAGTTAAAAACACAACGTACTTTTTACAGTCGCATTAATATCAAAATATAAAACAAATATATTTTAAGTGTATTTCACTTAATGTATTATTGTGTATTGGCGATTCAAAGCCTTGCTTTTGCATTCATATTATTTATATAGTACAGAAGCCGCATCGATGTCAATATTTTTTCATCGGCAACGCGATACGTTCACCCGGAAACAATCTGCCGCGGACAAAGCGATGTGCGTACTACACACGTGTCGCCGCGTGTCAATGTACAGCGAACCATAAGTACAATACAATTTGCAATATAGAAATACAGACCTTAATACAATCTTAATAAATAGTACATTACAAAGCACGATTATTACCCGTTACGTATCTATGAACCGATCAAATTAGCAAGTATGAGTAATTGCTATTCATTCTTATCAGGTTCATTAGTTTTGAACGTCGATTTGCAACGCTTGAGATAAGCTGAGTTCTCATGCTTCTATTTTTAGCAAATGACTCTTCTCCACCTGATGGTAAGTGGTAGTAGAGTCCAAACGCGACGACGGCCAGTACAGACGGGAAAAACGTTCTGCACTAGCCGCCTTCGCCTTGCCGGCCCGCAAGATTGAAGGAACCTCGTTTGAAGGAACCCGGGTTGTAAGAGGAGGGGAACACGTGAGCTGGTAAGGAATTCCATTTTTTGGAAGTGCGACAAAGAAAGGAGTTGCCAAATTTCTTTGTTCGCGATGGAATTGATGTCACAGTTAGGCGGTGACATCGAGAACCAGCTCGCGTGGACTTAAGAAGGAAGGGGGAAGCAGGAATTAGAGTTTGTGACCTTTACGTCGCCAATAATGCGTACGGCAAGTCGCTGCAACCGGTCCAAGGCCTCAAGTAGGTACTTAGCGGAGCCATCCCAAAGGTGCGAGCAATATTCCACGCAAGACCGTACCTGTGTTTTGTACAGCAGGCACAGTTGTTGCGGCGTGAAAAAGCGCCGCACCTTGTTCAGAACTCCGAGTTTCCGTGAAGCTGTTTTTATAACAGCCTCGATGTAATCCCTTGGACTAAGGTCGCAGCGAACGTCAATCCCCAGCATGGCGATTTTGCTTTGCATCACCAGCGGAGTACCACAGAGGGAGGGAAGAGGAGAAAATGTTGACTTTTTCGCCGTGAGAGCGCATACTTGTGTTTTCTTGGCATTAAACTCAACAAGATTATCAGAGCCCCATTTGGCGATGAGCTCTAACGTCCTATCGAGTTCAATGACAAGATCCTTCCGCCTCTCCTCAATTTCCGCTCGCCCAGCCACTGCGCGTCCGTGGTATCCACCATGCACTGTACTATCGTCTGCATAGCAATGTATGTTCCCAAGAGAGAGCATATCATTGCTTCTATATTGATGGCAAGGCCATATTTATTATTTTAAAGTTATTTATGAAACGAGATAGTCTTACACAACCTTATACTGTAGACCTAAGATGACGTCATCTTAATTTCAGAAGGTTCTAGATTATAGTATTTGTGTAAAGGACAGAGTTTGTCTTGCGATAAATTTATTCGGCTTACTATCATAATAAAGAATCATAAAAAAATTAGAACAGCAATATTAAGTATCAGTTGGTCTTGGTCTTGTCCAAGCCCTTCTGGGTAGGTACTATACACTCTTCAGATATTCTCAAACAGCAATAAGTATAGTTGTTTTTCAGTTTGAAGGGTGAGTGAGAGTGAGAGTTCTCAAAGTTGGTGGCGTATCAGCGATGTACGGAATGGTTAATATTTCTTACATATTCAATGTCCATGGATGGTGGTGACCACTTACCATCAGGAGTCCCATTTGCCTGTCCTCGTCCTAATATTATAAAAAAGTGACCAGCCGAATGTTGTTCACTGAATCCGAAAATACTGAGATTTTTAAAAATGTATAAGGTATTCTGATCGGTTGCTCTTACCCCAAAGCGAAACAATAAATGTTTCACACATCAATCATAATAAAATATTTAATTAGAAAAAAATACATATTATACAATAGAATCAATTTACTTATTGTTACATAGCAGGCAAGCATATTGTCAACTTTTGATGTATATTTATACTTTAATCGAATATGTGGTTGTAAACGAATGTTTTATAAATCTGATAAATACCAAAAATAAAACTCGAACTATCCCTATTTATATCGAACAATCTATTGTGTTGATTTAATTCACCTGTTTCCATTTTTGAACATTTTAATTTGGCAACTATAATGTAGATAAAATATAAAGTTATATTGTTCATAGTGTTATTAAAGCAAAAAAATCCTTCTTCAAAACAAAAACTGCTTTGTTTATTACAATCAAGTATTTTCCTATATAGCAGTAGATGTCTAAGCATAATATTTGTGCAACCCTTCATCATCGACGGTAATGACGCTAAACACCCCGGCTTACCGTATTCCCTTGACATCTGCTTTGTTCGACCGAAATCTATTTAATCGTATCGTATTGCTAATTTCGGCATTAGTTGGTGCGTTCCGTCGCTTATTGAATTATCCATTCCGTTTGCGGGGACTTCTTCGTCCCTTGGGTCTATATGGCGACGAGCTCGCTTTGCGCACTGTTAACTTTAAAATACGCTCATTTTATGTTTTCATTATTAACCTATTTTGTCACTGTTCATAGGTACAATGCGTGTACGTATTTTACTGGTAGTAGAGCTTTGTGCAAGCTCGCCTGGGTAGGTACCACCCACTCATCAGATATTCTACCTCAAAACAGCAGTGCTTGGTATTGTTGTGTTCCGGTTTGAAGGGTGAGTGAGCCAGTGTAATTACACTTTGTCTTGTCTGTAATTACAGACACAATGGACATAACATCTTAGTTCCCAAGGTTGGTGGCGCATTGGTGATGTAAGCGATGGTTAACATTTCTTACAATGCCAATGTCTATGGGCGTTGGTGACCACTTACCATCAGGTGGCCGATATATGCTCGTCCGCCTTACTATTCTTAAAAAAAACGTACGTATGAAGACACGATATCTTAAAGTGAAAAGTCTTAAAAAACTAATGATGTAACTTCGGGTTTTATTTAATTTCTCGAATATTGAACTTTGTGACGTGATGTAACAATAACTCCTAAGCATTCCACGGCTGGGCAAAATTCTCTTTTCCTTTTAAGGAGTAAGCTTAGAGCTTATTTGACCACGCGTCTCCAATGCAGGAGATAGAGGCGGATAATGTGTCTTCAATTAATTATCAATTATAATTGTCAATACTTTGAACCGTATCTGTTTTAATTATATTCCAATAATCCTTGTATTCCATTGGCAGGTACATAGTCCATCCTTGTACATAATTAGAACAAATCAAGACAATAAATCTACGACCAAATATTGACATAAAGAAAGCCCTCTTCACTTCACTTGAAGTTCTCTCGTCACTCAAAGCGCATCGACGTGTAAAACATCTATAAAACCGTCGTTAATTCGCGAACATTTAGTTCATAATTGCTATAATGGGGTCCACAATGGGCTCGCGTCGTTGAGCATCGAGATGAGGAATGAGGAGACACTCAATTATGTGGCATTCAGGCTCTGCTGTTTGCACTGGTGCCCGGTCGAGTGTGACGAGAGCTCTCATTGGCTAACCACCCTCAGGGGGACACCCCTCTGCCTTTCATAACAAGGCTTTGTGGATAAGCCGTATTTTGAAAGTAACTAAATTGCAGATGCGAAATAAATATTAAATAAACTTTTAGTCGCGTCACCAATAAGTATGTATACGATTGAAATTGGAATTACTGTTATCACGGCGGATATATATGATTTATGTTTATTCAATTATTATTATTATTATGAACAAATACCTAGACTATTTGATTTTCATATTTTAGTAAAGAAATTTAATTGTACTTTAGCTTTATATGAACGATACAATTAAAATAATGATTCGATTGTATTTATTCCCTATGTAGTTTTAAATTAGTTTAACTTGTAAAACGACCATTCAAAAATGCTCGCAAGAGTCTATTTGAAAAAAGTGGTTTTGATTTTAATAAAACAATTTCAAACGATAACTTTATAGCATGCGTCGTCTACGTATTAAATATTTGAAACATCGTTCCACACTAGTCTTTCCCTGAGCGGACCGAGTTAGCGAGCAGTCGCGAGTCAGCCCCAACCCACATTAATGTTATTATTTGGCAACATTTACTAAATAATTTGCTCGTTAAACGTCCGCCGATACGTCCCCCGTCCCGGCTTCCCTAACTACCGTATTGTGTCGTGCCTCCCCAGGGCACTAACGACGGGATTCAACCAATACGATTCTAACATTAATTACTTTCTCGTCTTTGTGTCGAATATTTGTACCAACATGCTCTTTTGTAACGATATCAAATTAATAACACGTATTGTACCGCGGATTACAAAACTACCGTCCACGAAGACTTATGCGTTTGGAGCTGATGGGTTTTCTTTAATCTTACGTTGTGTGGGATTATTTTTGTGGCTGCGTTCGTATTTAATCCGGAAACCAGACGCTGTGACATTGGAGGCCTGATAAATGCGGGATTGAAAACTTATTTGCTACGAATGTCGTGTATTTCAAGTCCATGTCTATTTATTGCTTACTCTTTTAGTCATAATGAAACCTACGGGAATATATGCCAATACCTACCGTTTCTCTTTACAAGATACGTTATATAAAAAAAAGTTCTATTAATCTCAAACAGGTATACTAACATCCATTTTTATATTTAAGGTATAACAATCAAAAATTAGATATTTGCTAGGTGGTTTGGCTAATGGGCCAGCTGATGGTTAGTAGTCACAACCACCCGTAGACATTGGCGATATAAGAAATATTAAACGTTATTAACTAAAATGTTATGACCCTAGTGCCTGTACAACAACACAACAACACAACAATACTAAATATTGCTGTTTGGGAGTAAAATATTCGATGAGTCCTACCACAAAATGAAGATGTTTTTGTTGTACGATAGTTGATACTTATTTAAATATAGTAAGAAATAATCATAACGCTTTATTAGCTTTTTATAAAATAATTTTATACAAGACTACAAAATCCTGTATTCGTAATATATGGTACCAAAATATTTGCCCGCGGCAGCTATGATGTATGTTAATGCAGGTAATTGTTTTCACTCCCTCTACCCAACCGCTTTTGAACTTAGGTGCCTGTTTGCACGCTAGCTTGCAAGGGAATGGGAAATTTGAATATAAAGTAAAACACGTATGTACTCATAGATTTAAATTTATATACTCTTAACTGTTTTGCTTATTGTTTAAATTCTTAAACCATATTGCACTTTAATAACATATTAAATTAAACGAGGAATAGGTACGATTCTGTTTTAGGACGGCGCCTATCACTATCGCACATAAATGTTTCATAAATTTCTAATAAATTAATTAGTTACATTTGTTTAAAACATTCTGCCGATGTTACGTTAGATGAAGAACACGCAAAGTAAGTCATACTGACCTATTATAAATTTTGAAGTTATACTTGTAGATATGATGCCTGACATCAAAATCAGGCAACGTGATGTGCGTGCGGAGCTGGAATCACTTGATATACGGAAAGCTAGCGGTCCCGATAGAATACCAGCCATAGTGCTGAAGAAGATTGCGGCGGAGCTGTCTCCTGTGTTAACGCGCCTGTTCCAACTTTCTCTCTCTTCGGGATGTGTGCCGGAGGCTTGGGGAAGAGCTAATGTGCAAACGGTTCCCAAAAAAGGGGATCGGTCTGACCCGGCAAATTATCGACCAATAGCTATCACCTCAGTACTTTGTAAGGTAATGGAACGGATTCTAAACAACTAACTGATCCATTACCTAGAAGATCACTGTCTAATTAATGATCGTCAGTACGGGTTTCGACCAAAACGGTCAACAGGTGATCTTCTAGCGTACGTAACACACCTCTGGGGTGAAGCTATCGACAAGCATGGAGAATCGTTGGCTGTCAGCATCGATATCTCCAAGGCTTTCGACAGGGTCTGGCACAGAAGTCTTCTCTCCAAGCTACCGGCTTCCTACACAAGCGTAGCCTTCCTGTTTTAGTAGATGGTTGCGCTTCACAATTCTATGTAGTGAATGCTGGGGTCCCCCAGGGATCTGTGCTATCTCTTACACTCTTTCTTTTGCATATCAATGATATGCTCTCTCTTGGGAACATACATTGCTATGCAGATGATAGTACAGCGCATGGTGGATACCACGGACGCGCAGTGGCTGGGCGGGCGGAAACTGAGGAGAGGCGGGAGAATCTTGTCATTGAACTCGATAGGACGTTAGAGCTCATCGCCAAATGGGGTTCTGATAATCTTGTTG
This sequence comes from Nymphalis io, assembly GCF_905147045.1. Classification (NCBI taxonomy): domain Eukaryota; kingdom Metazoa; phylum Arthropoda; class Insecta; order Lepidoptera; family Nymphalidae; genus Nymphalis; species Nymphalis io. Next base: position 1,008,873 of record NC_065901.1, on the reverse strand, counting down.
AGTTTAATGCCAAGAAAACACAGGTATGCGCTCTCACAGCGAAAAAGTCACCATTTTACCCTCATCCCTCCCTCTGTGGCACACCGCTGATGATACAAAGCAAAACCGCCATGCTGGGGATGGATGTTCGCTGCGACCTTAGTCCAAGGGATTACATCGAGGCTATTATAAAAACAGCTTCACGGAAACTCGGAGTTCTGAACAAGGGGCGGCGTTTTTTCACGCCACAACAACTGTGCCTGTTATACAAAACACAGGTACGGTCTTGCGTTGAATATTGCTCGCACTTTGGGATGGCTCCGCTAAGTACCTACTGGAGGCCTTGGACCGGTTGCAGCGACGTGCAGTACGCATTATTGGTGACGTAAAGGTCACAAACACCCTTGAACCTTTACAACTGCGTTGCGAGATAGCAGCACTGAGCGCTTTCTATCGACTGTATCACGGCGAGTGCTCTGAGGAATTATTCTCTCTAATTTCTGCTTCCCCCTTCCTTCTTAAGTCCACGCGAGCTGGTTCTCGATGTCACCGCCTAACTGTGACATCAATTCCATCGCGCACAAAGAAATTTGGCAACTCCTTTCTTTGTCGCACTTCCAAAAAATGGAATTCCTTACTAGCTCACGTGTTCCCCTCCTCTTACAACCCTTCAAACAAGGCGTGAAGAGGCATCTTGCGGGCCAGCAAGGCGGGGACGGCTAGTACAGAACATTCTTCCCGACTGTACTGGCCGTCGTCGCGTTTGGACTCTACTACCACTTGTCATCAGGTGGAGTAGAGTCATTTGCCATCCCGGCGCATATAAAAAAAAAATTAGTAGAAATAATGCAAAACAATATGATATGTGATTGATGAGTGATGTGATTTATGCTAATGCTTTATATTAGTTTTGTTTATGGAGTATATGAATGTTTATTAATGCACTCGCCTCGTAAGGCGTAATTTAAATGCATCCCTATAAAAAACGTTCCGCAAACGAACGACTTTAAAGGCTTGATACGAGTAAGTCGTAATCCTAGAAATATCGGTTCCGATGTACAATAACAATTTATTAATAATTGGAAACCAGGCGTTAATCGAATTTAATTTAATTTATAATTTCATTTTAATACCTAAATATAAATACCTAATTCCTAAGTTTCTTGTCAGTTCTTGGTAGAAGATCACGAATCTTGTAAACGTCTGTGTGGCAAAGGCCCTCCACTTAGTGGATGCGTACCAATTAATATATCTTTTAAATGACAATTAAAAATTGCTAGTAGAAGCTTACTTGAATAATATTTATTACGATAAAATTTTTCCTTGGGATTTTTATGTATGTAGATCAACAACTTACATGGTGGTAGGGCTTCGTACAAACTCATCTAAGGCACCAACAAAAAATTTACACTCAAGCTACAATATTTAGGTCGTAGTTTTGGGTTCCCATTTGAAGGGTGAATGAGCCAAAGTAACTTCAGGCACAAAGACCATAAAATCTTAGTTTCCAAGGTTGGTGGAGCATTGACGATGTAATGGATGGTTATTATTTCTTACAGCGTTAATATGAAAGAAAACAAAATGTAAGTAAATTGTTTTTAATTATAAGAGAATCACCAATCTCGTCTCCTAGCAAAACATCATTGTTTTACAGCTAACAATATTCACAACAAAAAAAAATGTAATTAATATAAATTAAAAATATGACTCATATCAATATTAAGATTCGCCGCTTCAGCCCAATACTCATTTGAAAGACACCATTTCATACCATTAAGGCCGTTCCACCATTGTCTAAAATTTTCTTTGCTTAAATGTTTATGTTCACGCTTTAGCTTACTACAGAGCTGACATAAGGGGTGGCTGGATTTATAATCAGAAGAAACCGTGTATAAATTAGTCCATTGAAAGTATTTTTCGTATAAAGCGGGAGTCCGTATGGCTTCGTACATAACGAAAGCCAAATTGTATGGATGCATCTCACGGGCGTTAATGTACGAACTTGGTGGCAGGAATCTAAAGATGATTGGATTAGAGGTACTCATAGGATCAGCACAGTCTTATCTCAAAAAATTTTTAATTTGATAAAATTTAATTATATTTAGATTTTTTTTGTAAGATCAATCGACGTTGATCTCTTAAATTGGAATGCCTTCCCAGTCACAGAAGATCCAAAGTTGGTTAAGTTTTACTAGGTGAATTGGTTGACATTAAGCAAATAACAGCAAACAACTGAATGCAAGCGGCGTTTGCAACAACAATCGACGTAAAGCCTATATGCAGTGGAAACGTCCATCGATTATTTAAAAAACTTTCTTAACTTCACTTTATTGTAACCAACTATTTTTTCCATCGATAGATTTAGTATAACAATTAGAAACTACGATCAAAATATTTTCTTTAAATCATACCTGCTGTAGTTGGCGCCTCCATAAACAATAGGAACAGCATAATTATTATAACCATGAAGAACTTTCTCCGTCACGTAGTCCTCCGATAACGAGTTCTCAAAGGCCATATAAAAGTAATAATTATTCTTTATAGTTTGGTCACAGTCATCATCCGGGCAGCTGATTTGAGAACATTTACCATACACATCGATTTTTAAGCCAAAATTGAAAAGGTGCTCTTGAAGTTGCGTTAGATATTCGTCTCTCAAGCTATCGGCTTTGCAGTGGCTCACAAGCCAGGCGGCTGCTTTTCGCTTTCCCCTCAAAATAGCTCTTGTTTTCTTAGCAATAGGGCGGGAACTTGTACGCCATCTGACCGAAGTCTTGGGGGCGACAATCGCTCCCTTAAGATTTCTCACTACAAAGTAAGTCGACACAATATCAGAATCAAGACGATATGTAAAAGTCCAATTGAAAAATCCATCATTATATACTTCGCAAGCTGGAACAGTATAAGATGATTCTAATGTATTAAAAATATATATTTGTCTATGATTTCGGATTAATGGTCTGTCTTTGGAATTGAGAATGTCGTCATTAAAAAGTATAGCATCAAATCTTGTATAATTTTCATCAAAGAAAGCTTTGTTCTTTGTGAAAACACAATTACTGTTTGAACAGTTTAGGTTTCGCAATAATAATTTATCCTTTTTGATTTGAGGATAATAATAGAATCTTGTCCACAGTAAAATATATTTGTTCCATTTTGGTTTCGTATCTAGTCCCTGTGTTATGGAGAAAATGGAACTGATATCATCAGCAAAATAATTGAGAAAACTGATAAACCACAAATATAGAAAAGCACAAATACTAAAGTAGAACAAAGATTTTGTACTATATTTCCTTATGTTGAGAAGATAAACCATTTTCTAAAAGTACGTGTGTAAATTAATTAATAAATTCATATGTCAAAATTTTCTTCTTTTTTTTTGCGTAGGCATATTTAATGTTATTGAGCGCAAATTGTTCTGCCAATGTCATGTATAACAGCAATATACGTCGGAGTAGGACAATAATCGGCTAATAAGTACATATAATGCGACACAATACTAAATATCTAAACAACTTGATAATAATAAATACAATATATAGTTAAATGAATTGAATATTAGAATATAATATATAAATATTACAAACACATTAATCATGTTATAATTTTGTATAGTATTATTATTTTAAAAGTAAACTGCTAAGGTAAAAAAGTCAAAATATTTTTATCTAAATATTGCATTTCAATGAATTTAAGCGAAAACGTATACTTAATTGATTTTAATGTACAAAATACATGCCTAATCTATGTAAGAGTTCAGTTCGTCTATAGTTTTTAAAATAAATATCGAATAGCATCTCTCGTATTGAAACTGTTTTTGTTAATTATGTGGAATTATCCCTCATTAATAAATACACTTTTCTCTATATCTTTGCCTATTTGTCGTGAAGCCTTCAATGAACATATATATATAGATATATATATATATACCATAACTATTTTATAACAATGTTTTATGTGAGCACTTGACCGGATACAGAACGATTGGAAAAGATTTAACTTAGCAGCACAATTCTGCGTGGGAGTATTAGAAGATCTATTGTATATCTTAGGTGGGCACTGCGCCTGTTTAAGAATTTAGACAACCTGACAATAGCTTTTAATACTCTACTAATCCGAGATTAAGATAGTATCAGGCCAGGACACGATAAACACTCAACGCGCAAACACAATTCACCTTTCATGAACAGTTATTTTCAAGTGTTGAAAAAATACTGACCATCGTGACGGACCGTCATCTCGGACGAGACGAGAGCATTGTGCTCGGGCATATACAGTTATTGTTGGCAAAATAAAACCATTGTTGGAGTGTAAAATGCTCGAGCAAAAACTGTGGACAATGGCGTGTAATTGAATTAAGTTGGTTTCGAAACGTTGTTCCGATGTGTACGTCCGTTCTTGGAATGTGTGGGATGTGTGGAGTGGTTATTGGCGAGGCGCCGAATTGCAGCTGCCCTGCCCTACTTCCTGAAGACGTCTGCGATCATGTCTTGTTGTTTTATGTTTGTTATATTTAGCTTACTAAATCTGATATTAAATATTCTTAAAAATATTTTAATGATGTATATCATTAAAAGATTTGCATTAAAGATTAACACAAGAGCTTCACGTGAGGTGATAAAAAATTGTAGTTAGTATTTGTGTTTGTTTGTGATTTACATATGGGATATATAAAGTGTATTGTATTGTAAGCTGATTATTTGATTTATATCCAAATCATTGATAGCTTTACCTACATCTGATATAATCTAACAAAATCACGATTACTCAGAAGTATTAGTACGGCTACTTGAATAAAGTATATTAATTTTATAGTCATTTTTGTTGTATTCACTATAATATTCTAGGCTATAAATCTACCTTTTGTTTTAATATCTGTGTTTTCCACAAACATATTATATACAATTATACATCTATAATTATTACACTGCTAAAAAAAAATTACAGTCTCGATTAAAACAAGAAACAATTTAATTATTATTTCTTATAGTCAAATTGATGTACCTAAATAACATATAAATATAATAATAGCAATAAAAAGTTATCATACACAAAAAGTACCTAGTTATTTCTTATAAATATAAATTTTATTTTACTGAAAAAAAATGTATAACATAAGGTTGTTAACCATATTTTAAAAAAATTACCTTTTAAATAAATCCCCAAGAACTTCGAGTTATAAACTATTTTTTTTTAAGATATATGTTTAATTGTTCCTTTAGAACTAAGGTAAGGTATTTAAATCGTTCCCGGTAGTATGCGCAAGGATACAAGGACTACTTTTTTAATAATTAGTATCATAATCAAAACCAATATTATTGGCTTATGAAAGTGTTTAATATCAATAATGTAAGCGGAAATCCGCTACCCAGTAGCATATTGACACAATAAATTACAAATTATTTTTTGCTTACTTGTTAACATTTACAAAGCGTTCCCAAGGGTTCGGTTTAAGCTGTTTAAATATTTATGAACTATTTACGTATTGACAAAATGAAATTTTCGACAATGGCTTTCACGTATTGTTCGAATGAACACGAATGTTTTCAATCGTGAACGATTTAATGCCCACTCAACGGCTTCCGTGTTGAGAGTGAATTGATTTATTTACGCTAGCTTTGAGGATTATATATTTGATTTGATACATTTAATTGAAAAGGTTATGAAATATCATTTGATCGTAATTAAATATATATTTTTATTATTTTATAAAATAAATATTAGGTCCATGGTCGTCCGATACTAACAAAAAAATATAAAAGATCTCTCTAAGAAACTGGTCCCCACTTCTGGAGACCCAAGAGCTGGCGCTTATTTAGCCCAAAGGCTGAGTCTAGCGGTGCAGAGAGGTAATAGTGCCAGCGTCTTGGATACAATGCCACAGGACAATCTTTTAGACGGCGTATTTTTTTCTATAAATTTGTAATGCGCATTTTGTTTTATTTTTATTTTTTATATTATAAAAATGACTGTACATAGATAAAAGATTAAATTTTGTTATGGTTTTGTTTAATTGTAATTTACTAAAAACATAGCATTGACTTCGAATTATTACGTAATGAGTTTTAAGAGTCAAAATATATGTTAAACAATAATGGTATATTTTATTCAATATATCGAATTAATGTCTAAATCAATGTCGCCGGGGAGAAAATCGCCTGTCCGGCGGGCGTTTCTGTTGAGAACACTGTGGGGCCTAATAGATAGCTACAGGTATATAAGTATACCAAAAAGTTTGCGTGGGAGAATTGTTGATCTCAATAATGTCTGTGGGTAAATGACGATGATAACTGACATAATGTAGTTGTATACTTTAATTACATTTATTAACAAAGTTAGTTTATAGAAAAGGTTATGTGTATAGGGTTTACCTAACAAGCGGACGAAACCACAGGCGGGAACTAGTTAAAAATAAAAATATAAAGATGTTCATTGAAAACAACTGATTGATGCCGACTATTTGGTACCACATGTCACATACAGGATGTGACCACCCAGATTGCGCAGGACCAACGATGGCGGTGTGGATGTTTTATCACCTCAAATGTTCTTGCAATGGATCCTTTAATTGTTTATTTCAATATAACGTCTCCGAGTAACTTTTTTTATAATAAGTTGTGAAATTAATGAAAAATTATAATATGTTTATAAAGACCACTGTTGGTAACGTCTAGACAATATAATAACTTTAATTAAATAAAATAAATTCAATATTTAAACTCAATATTGAAGCAGACCCTCTTTTTTTATTTCGCTGGAAAAACGCATTTACGCGTTTTCCCACATTAGGTGGGGGGGGGGGATTATGTGGGACTCGCCGGCGCTAAATGCACTAGAATACTTACTAAAAAGCCAGCAGTACACTCAACGTCTCTTCGGGGGGCGTCACGGGATCGCTTGTGCATACTACCGTGACGCCCCGATTCAAGCGGACCCTGGCATAACTAGGCCGAGAAAACGTTAGGCAGAAGAAGAAGATTTTAACTCAATATTCGTCGTACTCAGTAGGTAAGGGACGGAAGCCCGGCGGAATAATAACCTATTTAATAACCGGAAATCTTGTATTATAAAATCGGTCAATCCCACAACTGGGCAAAGGCGTCTCCCATTAACGAAAAGGTTTGAGGTTAATTCCATACCACAATTCGAATTGATCTATATATCAATATAACATGACAATTTTAACAAATGCAGGTTCCCACCGAGCATATGATGAAAAATAAAAACAAGTCATGTAGTAGGTACCAACATGACCACTCATTTTACCTCAAATATTATAATTTAATAACATTATTATTAAAATACATTTAAATATGTAGATATATGCGTTTGAATGTCACAAAAATATTATCTAGTTTTGATATTGTTTAATTTTATTTATTTTAAATTAGTTATAACAAAACATAAAAAAATACATTTAAAAAAATACTCAAATTACATATATTGTGTTATCCGTATTTTTTTAAAATAATTACAAAATATGACAAGCTTATGACATCTTAAACTCCGTAGTTATCTTTAATCTGTGGAGTTAAGATAAGGAATAGAAAAAAAAATATTTATTGTGTTTACCCAAATACGTAGGTGGTAATCCGAGTAATTTCAGAGGTACTTATTCAAAATATTAAGTCACAAGATCAGGGTTTCATTGTTAGTTAGTTTAAAAAAAAAAGTTAATAATATCATTGGGTTCTAATTTCGTTTGTACGTGTTAATCGTAACCGTATAAAAGTGTCAACCAGAATAAAGGAACCAACTTGAAATGAGTGTGAATGACGCTTAAGGTATTGTGTTACGACCTTTATAAAAGCGTTACGTTAATCAAAAATCATTCGTATCTTTATTCGTATAAAGTGCATTCTTCCTTTATCGGAATGTTATGCCGAATCTCGTTTTAATAAAACGTGGATGATTGTTCAAGTATCGCAATGGGCTTGATATATCTCTTATTTTTTTTTTTTATATTTCTGGTTATTGTTTGGATTCTTAGAATAACTTTTATTGGCCGCGCGGTTTTCAAGAGGTCATTCAATAATGTTTATTTCTAATTATTATTTCTATATATTTCTTTAAAATATTTTCTTTCTTAAATCTTGTTATTTGAACACAAAACTAATAGACACCTAACAAAATATCCTAATGTAAAACGTACATACTTATTATAATAGTTTTTAGATTATGTACAAGTTCGTATATCTACAAAAGATTTTAGTTTGTTAAATTTTTAACTCATTTTCTTTGGTCTATAGATAGAGATATTTTTTTTTGAAGATTTACTACCATTCACTGCTTTTATCTGGTTTAAAATAAAAAAGTAAATACTTAACTAAGCTGTAACCTTTTTTGCGCGGTTTATATCTAAGTAGGTAGGCTATCTAGGTACCTACATGTTGGTGGTGCGCAGACGGGGGACGCCGTCCTAATTACCCGTCTGCCTCCCATTTCTACCACCCCCTACAACTGAAATCAGTTTATTTGTATATATGTTGTTATAAGAGTTTAGCCGTAACGCGTATCTAGAAAATAAGTAATAAAAGGCTTAATTTTAACTTGAATATAACTTAAATATACCTTTGTATCTACTTAGATCTCTTTACTTTATGATTAAGTAAGTTTTTTTTCTATTTCGTGCCTATGCTTGCTTAATTCGTGATCCGTGTTTAATGTCTTAGTAGGTAGATGCTTAATATGTTTAGGTAGACACTTACGTAGCTTAACTTTTAACTTAAACATGTAAGTGCGAAAACAAAATTCAATTTACATTTAAAAGAAGAAAAAAAAAGATTTATTTCACGTCAAATTTTCTTATATTTTACTCATAGCGAATATAAAGAAAGTCGAAAGACGAACGTCGAAGTTGTTGCTAAAACATAAACAAATTGTGAAACCGCTGAGGAACTCGTCTTGCCGCCGGCGGTCGATTTACATAAAATTACCATCCCTCGCCTCGCTAATACCTCCTTTGTGACGCCTAAATATTTTGCGAACAGTTTTCTACACAAAGTCCCTAATTCAATATACAGACGGCGAGCGTTAAATAATCGCGAAAGTTACTTTCCGTATGCAAAATATTACATTTTTATACAAAACACAATTTGCATTAATAAAATTTAAAAAAAAAATTGTCAATGGGTGTACCATACAGATGCACACACATTTATGGAGTAAATACTTTTTACTTATATAACTACTCATTTGATAAGTGTTTTGTTAGCTTGGAATATATGTAATCCTTAGCAATAAGTATAATGATATCAATTTTAATGATACGTCACAAGCCAGGTGCGTCATAAAATCCAACGTAACACCGCCCCGCTAGGTACAGTTACATAAACAATGCAAACATAAAGTAAACTGTGGGCCGGTAGTAAAGAGAGAATGAATTTACTGGGTACAGTCGTGTACAAAGAGCCTGAACGGTGGGCGGAGCGTCACGCCTCCGTCTTGCGGCGGGCAATTAGAACAACAATGAAACAGACCGTTTTGCTATAAAATCAATCTGCATAAATTAGAACACGTTCGAATTTTGAATCTCTGTCGAAATTTATGTAAACAAGTTATAATTGTTTTAATATTTAAAAGGATAAAACGAAAATAAATACAATAATATAATAAAGATGTGTTTTTTTTTTAAATAGATACGTTTTTTTTTTTAATACAAAAGAATTTAGAAAATTTAGAAGGATCTTAAAGTTAATCGAAGTTCGTATAAACTTAATGTTAATATTATATGTTTGTGTATAAAATAAATAATAAATAATATTAATTAGCATTATAAGTTATTGATACCCACTATTCCCGTAAAAACAAACGACGTGTACCTATAAGAACATCAAAAATTACAAGACTTAAAGAACAACATAACTTAATCTTTAACTTCTGAATTCATCATCTGTCATTTTACAAAATTAATGAACGAGTAGGACTTGCTATCCCTTTTCATCCCCACACTTAAGAAGGAGATAGTAAATGTCAAATACAGATTGTCTTCAAGGCAATTTCATTAATGTCAATTTACAAATTGTATAATGACAGGCTAAGACCTGCCATTTTTTTAAAGCCCACACATACGAAAGAGATAGTTATAGTGCCTAACTGACAATTTGAAATTGTCGTTATGATAAATGGCACCATCTGGTACGTACTAGGTACTCACTATCATGGCTAGTGTGCTATAACGGTTTTTTCAGATGGTTGAATTAGTATGCGTATCGGCTGGTCGGTTGTGTATGCGGTGTTTCGCTCATTTCGCAAAAACAATTTTCAACAGGTCGATTGTTTTAAACGTGATAATTTACGCTCCGATTCATTGTCGAAACAATTTTACAACGTTCGTAGTAACACCTACATAGATGTATAACATACATGGATATACTTACATACGTTAATATATTATACGAATATATAATTATATAATCAGAAGATATGGAAAGGAATTGAATGTTTTACTTTAGTCAATTTCTGAGACGAAAGGGTTTTATTTTAGTTACCCGCGGACATCTTTTCCTATACAGCTATATGTGATGTCCTCTGGACTAATTTAGAACACGGTGGCCAAAATGGCATTAGATTTTATGTTGTACAATTGTGTCCACAAACATAGTTGCACTCTTTATTCTCTTTTTTTGTATAAACCGAGTAAGCAACTCACTCCACTTTATGGTAAGTGGTAGTGGAGTCTAAACGACGACGGCTAGTACAGTAGGAAAGAATATTCTGCACTAGCTGCCCCCGCCTTGCCGACTCGCAAGATGCCTCTTCACGCCTCGTTTGAAGGAAATTCAAACATTCTTATAATCTGATGGGACACCAATTGTTCATCACTCTAACAAAATATCTTAGTATTCTTAACCACTGACCTTAAAACAAAAACTTAAATCTTTTTAAATAATAAAAAAACCTACCCGTCCCGACTACGAACGCGTAAAATTAATCCAAAATTAACCCATTCCATTTCCTCCCTTAAAGTTTGAAAATCGAATTCATTTGAAATGTTTGCTTACGTTATAAAATAAATCCGTAACAGCCTGTGAATGTCCCACTGCTGGGCTAAAGGCCTCCTCTCCTCTTTTTGAGGAGAAGGTTTGGAGCTTATTCCACCACGCTGCTCCAATGCGGGTTGGTAGAATTCACATATGGCAGAATTTCAGTGAAATTAGACACATGCAGGTTTCCTCACGATGTTTTCCTTCACCGTAAAGCACGAGATGAATCATAATCACAAATTAATCACATGAAAATTCAGTGGTGCTTGCCCGAGTTTGAACCCACGATCATCGGTTAAGATTCACGCGTTCTTACCACAGGGCCATCTCGGCTTTATAAAATAAATCTAAATTCTCAATTTTAGCCTTCTAGGCTCAATAATATTGACTGATAGTCAGTCAGGAGAAAAGATTTTACAAGTACGTACCTATAGACGGGTAATCGGGGCCTTAACGACTAATTTTTTACCCGCAACCATGTTTTTTAAATCACTCTGATGTTATACAAAGCTATAACATAGAAACAAATACTGCTAATTGTATAATTACTACTGAAAGTATCGAAAACAGAAAGAAGTATAAGATACCAACGTTTTAACCTCTCCTTCAGTTGCCAGTGGGGGTGATGTCGCTATAGACCGTCAATTCATATCGTTATATTCCCAGAGGAACTACCACCAATATCTACCTATAATCACTTGTTACAAAAACTATACCTAATTAGGAAGTCATTACTAAGCCACATAAATTATGGTGAGGTTTTTTATTTTCGTAAATATTTGTGTTTAGGTATTTATATAAATAGGTACATTTATGATATTACTGACAAGTATATGAGATCAGATTGAGTTTATGATGTTCGAATATAATAGAATATGCTTTAACGTATACCAAAAGAGTTACAGAACCATTTTAAACACAAACATAAAAAAACGAAAACTATTAATGTACAAAAGGCGGTCTTATCGCTAAAAGAGCGATCTCTTCCAGACAACCTTTGGGTGAAGGACATGAAATAAATAAAGCGGTAAGGAGCTGTACTGATCATATTTATACCATATAAATGATGATATTTATACCCAAATTCTGTAAATCAAGAGATAACTTGGCAAAATGCTAATATTGTTGGTGTTGAATTATAAAGCAACAGCCTGGTAATGTGTCTGTGCGTTTATAAGATCTTCTTTTGAGGTAAGGGCTGGAAGATTATTTAACATTTACCAGCGAGCAATAAATTATAAGCAAAAGTATGTACATGAGCAAATTCGATGGCGCTTGCTGGATTTGAAACCGCAATCATCGCTTTTTAAATTATAATTCCATTTCTCCATAGACGTGCGTCCATGCCTTGGGTTATATTTTATATTTGCTCCGGTTTTAAAATTACCATAACTCAATAACCATTATATTATAGGTATTCATGTACATCGGTAACCTCACCTATACATCGCAATCTGCGGCTATGATTCCTGTGTTCTAACCACTGGACTTTGTTAGCTCTAGGGTGGGACACTTGGGTCGAAATAAAACTATACACTCTATAATAAATTCTACAAACAAATTGTCACTTTATCGCAAACAAATCGAAACATTATCGTTGCTGTTTAACCGTTTTCTTATTCTACTAACATATAACTAGATGTGGTTCGGTCGAAGTTGGATCAAAACAGAATAGAATTGGAAACGTACCCCTCATAAATTAGTAGGAACCTCCCTGCCGTAAATAATGTTTATATCGCTAAAACTCAATTATTTTCTTCGTACAAATATGGATGAGTTTAAATATTTAAGCAAAAATATTTTTAATGTACAAAAAATAATAAAAAAATTGTCTCGTAAAGCTCCACGTCATGTCATTACGGCGGCTGTCGAAACAATAAACTTAGAATACAATATATTCTAAGAAGCGGTGATGTTGGTTGTCTACGTTACGGACGAGTAAAAATTTTCCGTAATTTCCTTATTCTGTAACATCGCTTTCCCCAACAAAGGCCGGTGTGGAGACAGTAAACAAAATGGCGTATTTAAATGGGCGGCAACTGCATTGTTAGCTCGCGGCGTCTCATCGATATCTCTAGTGCTACCCCACTCGCACTCGCGGCTAAATCTCTTTATTATCCTTTCTCATTCACCATGACATAAAATTTTACACCCCACAATGGAAAGTCTAATTTATTTCAACAGCATTAGGGCTTATATTGGAATAGTCTGGTGTAAGAGTAAGCTGTATCACAGTCGTTTACCGCGACATGTGAAACTGTTGCATATTGTTCTGTCCTTATCTCTCTTGCAGCAGATAGCGTATTTTTATATCTACATCTCGCTCCCTCGCGCCTCCTGAGAAGTAATGTGTTGTTGCTTGTTGTGATATCTCGAAAATAACAGGGAAGTACTCGCTACGAAGTTGTCATTTGTAACGGTTTTAAAAGGACCGACAGCAAACAAATGAAATACGAGACACAAAAAAAATTATATTACTAAAATTTTATTTGTTTAGTTGTTATATAGTTACTATTAAAATGTAAAAAGTACCTTTATGTTTATAGTTTTAGTTTATAATAGAAGTGTCAAAGTAGTTGATTTGTAAAATAAACCTAGATGTAATTTCTTATATAACAAAATTCTAAAGAAAAATAATAATTTTCATACATAATACCTACTCAAATACGAAATTTTTACTAATTACGAAAATACATTGGTTAATACATAAAACAATGTACGAACGTTTCTTTTTATCGATTATATGACACCTACCTAATACGATGTCCTACATTAATAAACATAAACAAAACATACGTCAGTTAAATTGTACAAGTCAATTATTGTAAGGTTTTCTTTATGTTAAATTTTATGAGTTCACAGCTCACAAATCACCGTTTACTTGCGATCAGTACCAGCGGCCTCAAGGCAGGGCGCGTGGAGTCGCAAAGCCGCCGGAGTGGGGCGTCGCTAAACAAAAACACGTATACAAGAAGCGGGCGAGCGGTGATTGGCCGGCGACGGAGCGGCCCCCGGCGTAGCGCGCGCTGCCGCCCGCTGGAGCTGACTCCGGCCCGGCCGCACTCGCGCACCGACCGCCACCGCGAACATGTGTAGCGGAGCCGAAGGAGGCTCCTGGCCGTTGGCCAAAGACGCGCCCGCTGTAACTGCCGCCGCGATCGACCACTACCGACTTCAGCTTTATAACTACGCCGTCGCTGAACGCCTCCGCCTGTACCCGCCGGCACCATGCTATGGACCCTATGCTCCACGTCTTGCTCTCTCCATGTCACTTCTTCAACAACGTGCACTCCAGCCCGAAGAACCGAAACCACAACACAGTTACATCGGTCTCATTGCTATGGCGATCCTAAGCTCACCAGAACGCAAACTTGTTCTATCCGATATCTACCAACATATTCTTGACAACTACCCCTACTTTAGAACAAGAGGTCCCGGTTGGAGGAATTCAATTCGACACAACTTATCGCTAAACGATTGCTTTGTTAAGGCTGGAAGGTCAGCCAATGGAAAAGGTCACTACTGGGCGATTCACCCGGCAAACATTGAGGACTTTCGAAAAGGTGATTTTAGAAGACGTAAAGCTCAGAGAAAAGTGCGAAAACATATGGGACTAGCAGTTGACGATGACGGTGAGGATTCACCTTCACCTCCACCACAATCTCCTCCGCCGACGGCTTTGCCTCTACCTTTCTGGGGCGGCGGAAGGGTACCAGCCAATGCACAGGCGCGTAAGAGGCAATTTGATGTTGCCTCTCTGCTTGCGCCAGATGATATGCCAGAGAAACGCCCAAGAAAAGACAGCAGTGGAGAAGAGGAAATCGAAGAAGATATAGACGTAGTGGCAAGCGATCAAGAAGAAGTGCGAATGACGGAGGAAGAGCCGCGGGCGCCTCTAACGCCTGCCGCGCATTACCCGCTGCTCGGAGGCTGGTGGCCCGCGCTGGACCCCGCGATCCTCCAGCAGCTACGCCGACACGCTGCACCACCACACTCTCCGGCCCCTCCCAGCCCTCCAGATCAACAGCACCCACCGGATACTTAAGCAATCTGGACATTATGGCAAGATTAAGCCACTCTCTGTACAAATGTGAATAGTGAATACTCAGTATTAATAGAGAATGATAGTCATAGTGAACTCAATCAGTGCTTATTTTCCTTCCTCAGTTTACCATTTTAACTTCCTTCAATACTAATTCTCAAACAATTACTTCATACTTCATACATATTTAACGCGCGTTGAACTCTTTATCGAAGCAACCGTATATATTTTACCGCTACATGGTTCATTTTTTTGTTTCTTCCAAAAACAAAGTGTAATTTATTGTAAATTTATTATTAGAAGTGTGTATAACTGTATGTATAAACGTGTTTTATAATGAATCTACTTATACTTAACATTAATTTTAAAGTCTGAAAAACGACCAAGCGACTTTAGATGTACCTACATACGTCATAGCTATTTGTATATAAAGTTAAAATATCTTATCATTGTTGTTATAGTAACCTCAACATAATGTTATTTGTTTACTAGATTGTCGAATTAGTTAGATCGTAAGACAAGTCTATAAATTCCAATAAATAGAAATTATACATATGAATTTCTTTTACTTTCTTTAGCTTCCAACCACCCACAATAAATATGTATGAAATCGTATTATTGACATACTAAACATTATTTCAATTGCTGAATTAAAGCAAATAATGTACGTTTTTACCTAGTATTTTAAATGTTTTTATTAAACATTTTCTATCTTTAGCCGTCCAACTAAATATCATATACTATAAACGATAATTTATCTAATAAGTAGATTATGCACAATAATAATTACAATTCATAAAATAGACAACTAATTGATGTTAAATTCAAACGTACCTACGTATATATTTTAATTACCTTCTAATACAGCAATTTATTTTTTACAATTTTCAAGAAACTCAGGTATTAACAAAAAAGGGGTTTTTGGTGGCAAGAATGCTAGCCAAAATTATTTACTTTCATATCCATCTCCGCGTTTCAATTTAAGAAAACTTTTCGGTAGAGTTTTATTACAAATTTCCAGGCTATTTATTCTAATCGAGAGATTCAGTGCAATAAATATGCACTAAAAACGTTAAATTAACGACCACCAACGATAATAGTAAGAATTGATATTTTCATTTCAGTCTGATTGATAGATATTTTGTGATAAGACAGAGAGCAAAGCGAAACTAAATTATAAATTGGACTAAGAAAAAAAAATTAAAATTCACCCCGATTTCCCTTACTATGATTAAAATAGTTATAAATGAGTCATATAGTCATTCAAATTTTGTAATAAAAAATAAATAAAGAAAAATCTATATACGATACTATAGACGAAACTAATTGAGATAGATCATGTTTTTCTAAAGTTACCGTGTCCTCAATCTTTCAATAGTTCTGTTTGACTATTGACGGATAGGTCAATTCATAATGAACATGCGATGACGGTCAAAAGATTTGGACCATACATTTTGTTATTAATGTAATTGTTAGATCAAGTGAATACAAAAATATGCCTTTATAAATTCACTTAAATTACATACAATATAACAGCTTTAGTGAACTATAAAGAGGACAGAGGATAAAGTTAGTGACATATCCGAGTCATATCGCTTTATAAAGCATCAACAACACTTTTGCTATTGAAGTGTGCAAAAAAGCCTCCGCATCTTTGACAATTTATTTTATTTTAAAACCGATACAGAGTCTACCGACTGAGAGCTCATTTAGTTCATCTATAACTTTGATAAGACAAGCTTAACGTTGCGTTTTCGTAAGACTTCGTTTTTAATTCATTAGTTAATTACTTTCGCTTATTATACAAATTATTGACAAAATTGTTACACAAATATTTATAAAAGAAAACATAATTATTATCGCATTAGTAAAAGTTTTAAACAACAATGATTACGTTCTCGGAAACAATAATTCAAATTAACGCGAATTTATTTGTTAAAAGCTAATAATATAAGGCGATTCAAGAACTGTTATCTAAATTATGTTGCTAAGACTTTCCTTTAAAAAGGTTTAAGTTGTTGTTTCCACAAACACAAGGGACATCGTATGATCTTAATTCCAAGGCTGACGGCTGACAAAGTATTGGCAGTGGAGGATTTATTGGTAGGTTAAGTAGGCTTGAGCCTAGTTGCGGATTTAAGGGAAAGCTGATTTAAGGAACTTTTTTTAATACATTTGAAACAACTGCACTGCATAGCACGAACATCTACCGAAAATTGTAATAGAGATTTATAATGTACTCCAGAAATGAATCTTCAAGAATTTTTTCAATGATTTTTCTCCCTTCCATTTTTGATACACTCAACGGTAACGAAAGGTTTTATATTCTATGGTAAAACACCCCCTTCGCGGTATAGTCGGCTTCTTCCCATTCCTATTACTAATATAACCATTGCCCAACCGAGCGGTTGGTATTTGGTACAAAATCTAAATAAAAATACATAGTTTCAAACAAAAATGTTTTATTTTGGATATTCTTCGTATTAAATGAATCAAATGATATGAACATAATATGATCAAGTAATTTTATCGTTTTTTTTCTTATTATTCGTTCACTAGTATTTCTAGAAATTTAATTTGAAAGCTTTAAAAAAAAACTTCAATAATCTTCAGATTTAAGTGAAGCTTTTAATCAACAATGTATATATATTCACACGTGCGAGTTCATAGAGATAAGGAGCGGGAAAAATTCTAGAGCTCATATGCTGTGTGCAAAAATGTAGGTAAGTAGATAAATCGTTGGCGATCGAAATTGCTATATTATGCCTGAGGTTACATTGCTGCAATGGAGGTCCTCATTTGCAGCAATATTGTTTAAATTTAAAAAAGGAAGAAACACATGGGTCTGTAGATAAGTGAACATAAGGAATAGATATTAATAAGAACAAAATATCATAAATCATAAGCCGCTGTACCCGAAGCACCCAAAACAATCTAAAGCATATTTATTTAAGTATCGTTTCGATGATTTAGAAATTGAGTGTGTTTAAATCTAAAGATATGTGCGGTATTGTGGAGTGATCAATGAAATTAATATTCAAATATAAATCAATAGACTATATGTAAGTACCTAAATATAATAAAACCAGAGCTGTGTCGGAATGAACTTTATTTATACACGCAATGGCTATTTATTTTGCCTTATCTCTGCGCGTCATTGGAAAACCGTTGAAAAATTTTAATTATCATGGTGATAACTTATATTCTACGAAAGTGCGGTTCCAAATCATCTTGAAGTGGATATGGTATTACGAAACCAAAATCTGATTCATGGCTATACTCGGTGGTAGGGCTTGGTCTACTAGTATTGTTGCGTTCCGGTTTATAATGAGTGAAACAGTATAACGACAGGCACAAGGGACGTAACATCTTAGTTCCTAAGTTTGGTGGCACACCAAATGTCTATGGGTGGTAATCACTTACCATCAGGTGGCAATTTGTTCGTCCGCCTACCTATAACATAAAAAAAGAAACTTAAATGTTCAATGAATAATCCTTCACATTAGTGATACCGAAACATTCCAAGCTCATTATCCTTAAAGTCGAGACTGCCTTAACAATTATATAATTTGTTACAAGAAATCATATCACAATACACGCAAAACGCTCTCACGCCTATAAGCCAAGCCGATTTGTACCAAATGAATCATCACAAACAAAAGATAAGTACGTATTTATTCTTTTTGAAAGTTTTTATATACGTATTGTTGTATGGTAATCCTGATATTGTTTTCAAAAGTACTTATATGTGTAGTTCTTAGATAAATAGAAATTCGCTTATTGAATAATTGTATGTTGATAAATATATATTTTTTTTGCTTTTATTATCCATGAGTAAATTTTATTATTCATGAATAAAATGGCAAACATTTAAAATAATGTTTTTGAGATAAATTCTATCCTATTATCGTTGAGATATGTAGGTACTGAGGAATAACTGTACCACAGGTCCGGAAACACAGGTACAGTCTCTAGTCTGACCGTCAGTCACCAACATGAGAAGTCAGGCGCTACTTTTCTTGTCAAAAAAATATAACTTTTCATTAGTTCGACCGAGAAACTAAATAGAGGACCTCAAGGTCTGTAAGCCAGATCAACCAGACCAAAATAATATTGATCCTCCTCTTACGTGCTGCTTTTTACCGTTGCGTTCAACTAAACCTTATCAAAATAAGCTTGTCAGCTTCCAAAATAAAAGCTAAACTAGATTATCAAAGACAAATTTAATTTAATAATTCGAATTATCATTCAAATTTTTATTGAATTTGACAGTATGTTTTTTTTTTAATTCCTTAAAAGTATACCTAAGGTACAAAGTCGTTCCACCTGCTCGAAATATTTTCCCACTTTCCGGTTTAAGTGAATAGGTACGACGTGCAAAAATACTATGGTTGTTACCCAATATTATGTTATCAAACGTTATCAGCGGAACAATAGAATTTTTCGTAATCTGCGAATAGTAAACAGTTTGTGAAAGGAAAGAAGGGCTGTGCGTCAACTTCCTGATTATTATTTAGCATTTATGAAAGGAAGTTTAAGAGATTAGCTATATATACAATCTCTTAACCACGATTTAAGTTTCTTGTGAAAAGGAAACAAAAAATCATACATATTCTCCTAATTCTTTAGATTTTAGTATCAAGATATTTTAAGGGTGTAATGTTTTTGTATGTATGTTTTGGTTAAACAAATGACTGATGTTTCGGAGTCCACTATTTTAAAAATTCAAAAATCAATTTAAATTTATTTACATATAACCCATTCATATTAAGGACTTAAATAAGACAAATTAGGATATAAAAAAATCTACTGCATAAATCATGACCACGTTGAGTGGTGGCAGGAAAGCTGTAAGCTATTCCTCGTTGAATCGCAATTCCGATCTTTCGAGCTAAAAATGAACCAGCTCTTATTAAATGTATTTTGTGTAAAATAAAAAAAATTGCAATAGATATTTTTATAAATCTATCAGTAATATTGATTTTTTTAATAGTTATATTAAAAAAAAACATTAGCTAAATAAATTTAAAATATTATAATAAATTACATAATGATTATTTATATTAAAAATAAATAATACTTATTACATTGTCATTGTCTATGGGATGAGAACTTACGAGGCCTTTCAAGACAAATCGTGTAATCTTCGTATAATACTTATTTAAACATAAAAATACCATCTGGATTAATGCATACAACATAATTAAAACTTAATACATACAATATTTTTGCTTAAAACTTTTTAAAACAATGATCCTGAGTTTTGTTTTGTTTTTAAAACAATGATAATTGTCTATGACCCTTTGTAACGGAGACCAGCTGTAAAATTAAACAATAAATTTTATATATATATATTTTGTAGAATAGGAAGGCGGACGAGCATATGGGCCACCTGATGGTAAGTGGTCACCAAACGCCCTTAGACATTGGCATTGTAAGAAATGTCAACCATCGCTTACATAGCCAATGCGCCCCCAACCTTGGGAACTAAGATTTTGTGTCCCTTGTGCCTGTAATTACACTGGCTCACTCACCCTTCAAACCGGAACACAACAATAACAAGTACTGCTGTTTTGCGGTAGAATATCTGATGAGTGGGTGGTACCTACCCAGCGAGCTTGCACAAAGCCCTACTACCAGTAGAGTAGCAATAATAATTATATTATTGTGATTATGTTAATAAATACAAGTATATTATCGTGCTAGTAATATTGTTAGGAACACCTAGAAGGACCAGAACAGAAATAATAAATCTCAAACTAATAGTTCCTATAACAGATATGGTATAGCCCATTCCATTCGAAGAAGAAGCAACGATAAACAAACTTTGGATTTACATATTCCAAGCGATTTGCTAATAATGTATAATCATTATATCAGTCAGTATCAGTAACAGCCTGTAAATGTCCCACTGCTGGGCTAAGGCCTCCTCTCCCTGTTACTGTACCCGTACCGTAACAGCCTGTGAATGTCCCACTGTTGGGCTAAAGGCCTCCTCTCCTCTTTTTGAGGAGAAGGTTTAGAGCTTATTCCACCACGCTGCTCCAATGCGGGTTGGTAGAATTCACATGTGGCAGAACTTCAGTGAAATTAGACACATGCAGGTTTCCTCACGATGTTTTCCTTCACCGTAAAGCACGAGATGAATTATAATCACAAATTAAGCACATGAAAATTCAGTGGTGCTTGCCCGGGTTTGAACCCACGATCATCGGTTAAGATTCACGCGTTCTTACCACAGGGCCATCTCGGCTTGTTACTGTACTGTACTGTAATCATGAACTCGACTAATGATATCGCGTCAATGTCAAAGTTCTTTATTTGTCTTAAGGTCTCTCTTGTGATTGAAACAGGCTATATGTGGTTTATTTTGCTTCAACGTTCTAGTGTCCGAGTCAGTAAATTGTTATTGGGGTTTTCCAATTGAATTTGCGCACTGTATAGGTAACCTGCGCTGTTGGCTAGAATCCCTTTAAAAATTGCCGAAATCAATGAGAAGGACAAACACACAAATGTTAATGTTTCCTATACGCTTATTCGGACAACGTAGTCGTATAAAAAAGACGAACAATTTGAAACTCATCGCCCGCATTTATGTTAAATAAATAATAATTAATTAATTAACTCATTAGTTTAAATTTAAATACTGTCTTCTTAGTTAGTAAT
This sequence comes from Nymphalis io, assembly GCF_905147045.1. NCBI lineage: Eukaryota > Metazoa > Arthropoda > Insecta > Lepidoptera > Nymphalidae > Nymphalis > Nymphalis io. Next base: position 987,201 of record NC_065901.1, on the reverse strand, counting down.
TAAATATATGTTAGATTATCAAACAAATAAATGCTAAAAATAACGGTTAATTTAGTTTTTATAACAAGAATAGATCACTGAATTAACCGTTTACTGCGATTTCATTCGTTCAAAGTTATCTAGGTAGCTACAAGGTAATATGTACCTGAGTTACGAGTGCAATTGTAATATAAGTCTGTTCAATCCTTATCGAAGTAAATGACATATTAATTTGCCAGTAAAAAGGTAAAAAGGTCTGTTTTAACTTTGTAATTTGAAGCAAAAATTTGTAAATTGAATCGTACGATACGAAGAAATTATGTTTCAAATATTACTAAAAATAAATGTATTTTGTTAATAACGAACGAACCCATCCTGGTTCTTTCGTGTAAAAGGGTGTATAAAACGTTTATACCGAAGAAGCAACATAAAAAGAAAAAATCTTGTGTCTTTTGTGCCAGTAATCCTCGTGGGCGTACACAGAATAAGCCACCAAATTTTCATCAGAATCGGATCAATAGTTTCGGAACGCATATAAGACAAACAACAAACAAATATTTATAATATAACTATAAATAATACGAACAAAATACTTCGTACAGAAATTTAAATCTGAAAATAGAACGTTCTGGACTTAAAAGAATCCATTAGCTGCTGATGTACCTATTCACGTAAAGCGAGTGAGTGAACGAATGGTGCAAAACGTCCACTCCGCGAATTGCCCATTCCCGAATCTAAACGCTCCCAATTCCGTCAAGTGTCGACAAAGGCGACTTTTAGCGGCAACAATGACTGAATGAAGCAAATTACCGCTTTTGGAAACTTGAAAGCGCCCATCCAGCCGCACCGACTGGCGCATTGTCGACGAACGGTTTGCGCTCCGAAACAAACGATAACAATAAACAGTAAAAAGGAAAGTGTAGTATTTTGCGTGAAGTGCGCGGGACAAAGGGTGCTCGGTAATAGGTGTTAATGCGTCAGAATCGGTGAGCATTTTGAATGGGTCGCCGCGGGTCGCGACGCGCACTATTTTTATAACAAATCATCGCCTCTATGATTGACAACAGTGTAGTTTTTTTTTGTTGAATTATTTATTAACGAACTATTTTTATTTTGCATCGGATAGGTACTTGTTAGCAAAACAAAGTCGTGAATTCAAATTTAAATCCTCACAGAGAATTACTGTCTAATACGAATGTATAAATACATAAATAAGTGCTATGGATATTTATGGGCTGTTATATATGTATAATATATAATATGGAATATAATACGAACACTCAAAAACAATAAACATAAAGAATATTAATAATAAAATTTATTATATTCAAACGAACCTTGTCAAAACACAAATGTGAAATGGGCTTATTTACTAGATGAATAATATTAGCGATGCCATCTTTTATTAACATGTATACATTTTATTAATAGATAAGGTGCACATAAAGTAAGCATTGAGGTTATTAAATATGACACTGCTTAGATTCCTTATATACAATACAGTATACAATAATAATAACAATGAATATATTACTTTACCTAAAACAACAGACATTCAATATTATAAAATCTGATATTGTTGTCACAGTTCCAAAAAGTCCTACAAGTAACTTAATATCTGTCAAAAGGCATATTAAAGGCGTCATTGCGCAATATACCCGGTCAACACTCGAGAAAACAGGGATAGCAGGTACGTTAGGTTGAATTATACTAGCAACATTTAAGCACCATCCAAAAATCATCACTATTTCGTGTACATAAGTGTTAAAACAGCAAGAAATATTACCGTAACAGAAAAGAGGGGTGATGGTTGTATAGTTAGTTCAAACGCCAACAAAACAAACAGGACTGAAGAGGCGTGAAGTGTCGACCGCCCGCAGATTCGCACTTCAGCTGAGGGTTCAGGAACAGGAGCAAACGATACAGGCATATGCCAGGAAATTGAACTATTTGCTTATATTATTCATTCTATATTTCCTATTCAAACGAATTGAACAACTATTTTATAGAATCATCATGTTATTCTGATAACAGGATGAGGTGAACTTTTTAATTGACAAACGCAATAAAGATAACTTAGAATATAGCTATCGCAATCTAAGGAATAACTAAATCATTTTTGTCACTTACGATGCTTTTGTTAAGTCACTTACGATGTTTGTTGTTTGCGAGTATATATACTATATTTTGCCTTGAATTTTGAGCCGTCGCGGTCCAAATGAAGTCTATTCTGAAAAAGTCTGCTATGAGATTAAACCTCCGCTCAGGACGTGGTTGTTACCTTACGGTGGAGAGTGATTCCGCTTGTGCACTTGATTAGGATGGCGTTAACGTTGTCATTTGGTTATTTATGGACAAAGTTACCGTACCATCGGTACGAAACTTTGTGTTATTATATCACCAAGTCATACGCTTTAATGGATGAGAGACATATAATTATAGGCACGCGGAACATAAAATCTTAGATAGTTCAGGGGGCTCATTTGCTCATCTGACTTCCTAACATAAAAATAAAATTTCCAACTTTTGCTCCAACTACAAAAATTTGAACGTCAATATATTTTTTAATAAAAAACAATAATATCATTACCATCAGATGTATATGCTTATCAGATAACAAATAAATAAAAAGAAGACAGAAAACTCCGTGGTCTAATCTAAAAAATTACCATTAAAGACTTATCTTAGATATAAGAAATCTCTTACATTGTCCTTTTACAATTCTTTTGCATACATCAGAGACAGACAGACAGAAATGATAGTCTTGAAGTTTATGTTTGCGATGTTTACTATTGTAATGCATGCACCACAACCGATCAGACGCACGATTGCTTTAACCCTAGGTTCACCTAACTATCATTTGAAGACTACAATCTTTGCTAAGATGCAATCGAATGATATATTTTTTGAAACATAACACAATAACCGAACAAAATAAACGAACTGTTTGTGTAAAATGTTTCAAATGAAACGTATTTTCATGGGTAAAAAATATTTACTAATAATAATAAACATAATAAAAATAATGATGCCTTTTTGAATCTTTTTGTTTTTTGATCAATTTACAAACATTTTAATCGCCTTGTTTACCTTGTTTACCTAGTTGTGTCCTCAGATCTTGGGTTTAATCTTATAGTTCTTGTTTATTTGGTTTAATTAAATCTCGTATCAGGAAGTAAAAGTTATTGGGTTCTCATGCCAAGAAATTGATGCCAGTCTGCTCCTGGGAACTGCGTGGGGACTGCGTGGAAATTAGTAGTTTTATGGGCAAAATCATACTCCTTCCAATAAAGCATGTAAAGCCTTGCACCTAATTTCTCTACGGTCGTGTTGAGTTGCGACATCGAACTATGAGTAAGTGTAAGAGAATAGAAAGTACACCTGTGTTTGCGCGCACACGGCCGCACTATAATATCTCCTACGCAGTTGGCATTTCTCTGTTGAAAAAGTCTATAATCGGTCATTAGAATATCACCATCATCACCATTAAATTAATGAAAATTAATTAGAATAGAATTGAGTTCATAAATATTATCAAACTTTTTAAATTCCGAATCGCTAAACATGTCGTGATGATTAAAAAAAGGTGGCAGGTACGGTATGGTTGGCGTTCTATGCTGAACGACGAAACCTTCCCCGGTTTCGTCGTTCAGCAGTGGACGGCAAAAGGCTAAAAAAAACATGTCGTGACTTCATTATTTGTAATTTCAATTAAATGACACTTTAAATATCCGTGACTTATACTACACTATAATAAATGTCATTTGATCAATCGAAAGCAAATATGCGCGAAAATCCTGAGTTTTCGATCCAGCGAGCCCGGAACAGAAACAGTGAAGCGAATATAATTCGCGGACTATTCCCATAATGTGAATGTGAATGAATGGCATTGAGAGTCGGTCGCGTGTACACATTTAATTGTGGGACAAGGAAACAGATGCTGATTGCTGGGGCGAGGGATCGCGATTATATTGGAGAAAGTTTTGATTCCTACATCATCTATCCCTGTTATAAGTAGCTTATAAAATTATGTCAATTACTCTTAATTTATTTTGTAACCCTTACCTATTTCGACTTGATGTTTCTATTAATTTTCGACTTCAGGATTATGGGATAGGTTATCTCATAATTAATTTATATAAAATTATTTTTAAGCTAATTTGATATTTAAAATATCCAGATGAGTACTGTTGACTTCCAGTGAAAGTCCTTACAACAATGAAGTTTACGAACAAAGTTTGAATTGAATTCAATTTTTTTTCAGTTGCTATATGTAACAAAACTATAATTTGCTAAACAGAGACCAAATTCAAAAGTTACTGGTATAACTAACAGTACTAATGGCAAGAGGCCCCGATTTCACAGCAATACATACATAAATTTATTTTATTTCTTTTCTAAATTGTTGTGCTGTTTCTGTGTTTGTGTGTGTTCATATGATGCGTGTTTGTGTTGAACCCCAGTCTCCTTGTGACTTAAATGGAGCAGCAACTTTGACACCACTTCAATTATTATAAATTTATGATGAGGCAATATATATGAGGCAATATTGCCCAGTAATTTGTCTTTTATTAAGTTTAGTTAATCAAATGAAACGGACTTAGATGTTTCAGTAATAGATATTAAATATAGAATCAGAGAGAGCCTTACGTCATCCATCGAAATGATAACACAATATTTGATACTAGGTTTCGTCCGCCGCTTCGCCCGCGTTTTAGGAAGAAAAGGTAGGTGTTAGGAATAAAAAAATATCCTGTGTCTTTCCTTGGGGCTCAAGTTTGCCTCATACTAAATTTCATCAAATTATGTTTACATCAAATTACTTTCACATTTATAATATTAATATAGATTAAATATGAATAAAAAAATTTAAATCTTTGCCTACTAAATATTATTGATAAATAAACGGATGATATCTTATGAATGATTATTTTATATATTCTGAAATCAAAGGTACTACAGTACTAATAATTAGATAAGTTGATATACAAAAAAAAGATCGACGATTGAGGAGCTATTCACAAACATTACATTGACAAGCTCGTTAGACGTAAATATGTAATAGAATGTATCTTTGATTAATCTCGTGTTTACAATAATACGGAGGATACGCTGTGTGGAGGTGTATTAAAGTGGTTTCTATGACGATGTTTTGTTAAACATTTTTATCCGGCGATCAGTGTCAAGAGGAGCTCTTTGATATTTGTTTTAATATGATATCATAAGTATAAAAACTTTAGGAAGTCACATTTTAGTTAACGTACCAATTTATAGGCAAACGTATTTGACTTTTGTGTTTTGAATTTTAATTTTAAACTATATCTAAATATAAATACTTTACTCAGGAATACTAAAATTTTGCATAGTTACTACCGTTTCACAATGTTGATTCTAAAGAAAAGGACCGGTAAAAAACATAGTAAAAGAGTAACGTAGGAAAAGAGTAACTCTTTTTCTTAGAGTACACAGTAATAGCATTTAATTCTCCCACTGCTGGGTGAAGGCCTCCTGTCCTTTTTTGAGTAGAAGGTTTGAAGCTTATTCCACCACGCTGCTCCAATGCGGATTGGTGGAATACACATGTAGCAGAATTTCAGTGAAATTTGACACATGCAGGTTTCCTCACGATGTTTTCCTTCACCGTCAAGCACGAGATGATTTATAAACACAAATTAAGCACATGACGATTCAGTGGTGCTTGCCCGGGTTGGAAACCACGATCATCAGTTAAGATTCACGCTTTCTAACCACTGGGCCATCTCGCCATATTAAAGTACTATTCTAAGCGATTCAATACCACTAAATTTACCTTTTTTTTTCAGCCTTTTGCCGTCCACTGCTGGACGAAAGCCTCCCCCATAGAACGCCAACCATCCCGATCTTGGGCAGTCCGCATCCATCCCGAACCTGCCACCTTTTTTAAAAAGGAGGGTCCGTAGCTACTAAGTGAGCCGGTGAAGGCAGGGAGCCGGTCTGCATCCCCGCCATCAGATATGTTGAAGCGTAATAAAGCAATCATATATGGTAAACTAATGTCAAATATGTCAAGAAAATGATAAAGAGAGGCTCAGGTCTCATCCACACGCTAGTAGCTGATTTAAATTTACCTATATATACCTATTTATATCCAGCTATAAAACCTTGTATTAGGTAATAAACCATACTTACAATATTTTTTTAAATAAAAAATCTATTTATGAATAATTTAATAATATCTGTGGCATTTTACAGATACATAATACGATATATCATATGAATTAAATTAATCAATGAGTAAAAAACTAATATCATAAATGTGGGAGTGTTTGTGTTATAAAATAGAAATAACATGTATCTAATTGCTTTTTTATTATGATTTTACGGAAATTCGTGCTCTTGAATAGTATAGTAGTAGGAACGCTAACACAATTTCTCCATTGAACCGCAATTACAATTCTGGTGAGCGTAAACATACAGCGCTTGGATGTCCTGTCGTCAGTGGCATATAGCAGGCGATAAGACAGAGTGCTTTAGAAGTTTTTTTCCAAATTTTTCTCACCAAGTAATACTATTACGTTGAAACCCAAACCGCTTATGATAAATTAAATATCTGACTAAAAAATATTCTTTTATGCATGAATTCAATACATTATAAAAGCAATATGCTCTAAAACTTTTTATGTGTAATTTAAATGTAAACAAGTCTTTTGTGAGTGTGAAGTTTTGAAAGCTAGACGTAACCCTTCGGGGAAGTGCTTCAAGTGTTGACACTGGCTCAGGCACAATGGCGCAAACTGGAGACTGTCCTCGGATTATTTAAAACCACACAACCGAACATTTGTCGACATGACTTGGACTTTTATACTACTTGGAATGTTCTTTTAATAAATTGATTTGATGACAATACACATATGAGTCTTATAAAAAAATTAGCTGCCCATCCTGATTTCAAATGAGTAAAATTTATACAAAGTTACCTTTCACATAAGCCCCCAACCTAAAGTTAAAACTCCAATAATCATTTATTAGCGAATGCTTATAATGTCTTAAAATAAATCTATGTTTCAAACTTCAGTTTTCTTGACTTAATAGTTATCGCCATGCGTTATAAATGCACGTAAAGACAAACGATTTTATAAGTATTGATTTTAATTAATAAATAACAGATATATATGGCTATATTTAAGTATTCGATTACCCAAGCACAAGAGGAACATAAACGAAGAACGCAGTTTTAAATCCTGTCAAGCGCCAATGAGTTTTAATAGTTTAGTGTATAATAATTGGAGCAAAGTTACTAATAACGATAATTCTTCTTCACGACAGAAGAAGACTTTTGCGCAGGAGTGAGACATTTTCTGTAAAGTACTCTCTTTATATCTTTTTGTCAAATTGTAAATACAATGTGCCGTGTGCACATTCCTTTGTGTAATTTATATTTTTTTCATATTTGGAACAACATTTATATCCATATGTTTTTTTTTATTGTGAGTTTTAATTTTTTTTTTAATTGTGATCACTCGTCACAACACCACAGTCAATAAATAGACGCATTGTATTATTGATCTGCAGTTTATTTTATAAAGTTACGTATAATAATATGACAGTTTTGTATTAAGAAGTAGAAATTTAAATCGAATTTTATTTCAAGTTTTTTTGTCACGTGATAGCAAAAACTAAACTAACAATATTTATTGACCGAACAAACCACTCTTCGGTCTACGAGAAATATGCACATTTCCTTTTGTCAACTTCATTACATATTTACATAACGATCAATGTTATTGTTGGATTTCTTCAAATTCCTGACGTTTTTGAATAACAAACAAAATATAATATAAACCGATCAAACATAAAACACTTGGTTAAACGCATACATCATTAATTACTTTATAAAATACCGTCTCAAATATTACGTAAAAACTTCCAAATATAATAATATCGGTAGCTCATTAATGGATGAAAGTTTTGGACAAATATTTGAACGTACGATCGAATGTAATTACGGACGGTGCACGCAAAGCACAAAGACTGGTAGTTGATATAACAGCGCTTTTATTTATCATCGAGAAAACAGAGAAGCTCATTAGAAACACATCGGGGTACATATGTAAATAAATACGCATCGAGACGAACAGTACAAACATCTCAGCCGGACGATGAGGGCTGGCTGCTTACGAATGGATCGGACGTTTGACGTTTTATTTAAATTTATATGTATGAAACATAATGTAATAAATAAAGTATACATATAACGATATATGATTAAAAGCAAATATATATATTCGTTTTTTTTTTATTCGATGTGTTGTGGTGTTTTCTCCTCTGTGGGTAAAACAATAGCCCAAAAGATGCCCTTTACATTGATGGGCGATGTTTAACATTAAGTTTATATTCAAACGTAATATTATTGTTCCATTACAACCGGATTACCCAAGCGTCTCCTTACAATGTATATTACATAATTTTGGCAAACGATGATTGATTTTATTGATTAACTTGTTATGATAATGCACAAAAAAATAAATAAATAAACCTACTGAATATCCATCGCCGCGCCGGTTTTTATTTCAGGGTCATTTTTAAACAAACGTTTTTCAATAAGTATAATGCTTCTATATTAAATAAATGAGTTCATATTTGAATTCGAACAACAAATAAATGTCCATAAAAGTCCCTAGCTCGTAGTGTGTGCGGCGAGTGCGTATAAGAGCACTGACAACAATGCAGGAGCCGTCTCGGGTTACAACTCATATCGTAAACAGGCTTCATTTTCTTGATACCCGCGTGACCGCAAGATACCAATGAAATCACCAAACGATGACTTATCATGTTGAAAATGAAAATAATAACTAATATATTATGTCTGTAACAACACTGATCAGGCACCATTTTACAGGTAAAGCAATACATAATATTATTGAGCGTCATGTTCTACTTAAAGATATTGCTTATGTCAACCAAAAGACCTAATCAGCTAAGACGTTTACAATAGCTCACATGCTAAAACTAAAGTGGTCAGTAACATGCTACCATTTTCTTATTTTTTATATATCAATGAAGTATATATAAATAAATTAATAAAACATTTGATATACAATATTATTATGATTAATAAATGTTGCTATTTCAAGATAAAATCACGAGTAGGTATCTATGTTTTGATCTGAAAGATACGAAACAAAAAAAATGCTCTCCAAATTCTCATCAATTCCGCATGTGTAACAGTAAGTTCCCTACGTTCTGAGGATAGACTGATCTCAGGCCACCGCATTACAATAACATTGAGAACAAGCACATTGAGTCAATCTATACGTGTTTACTAACAATTCCTGCCACTAACATGTTAGCTTATATACCTATTGTATAATAATAGTTGCCTTATTAACCAACAAAATATATATGTAATAATTTAGTACTTAGTTTAATTGTACATTTATTTACATAAGAATTATTTGCGTCGATGACATAAATATATAGTAAAAGAAAAATAACAGCTAGTTTACTGGTGGTAGGGCTTTGTGCAAGCTCGTCTGGTTAGGTACCACCCATTCGTCAGATATTCTACCGCAAAACAGCAATACCAGTGTATCAGTTTGGGAAGAGTGAATGAGCCAGTGTAATTACAAGCACAGGGACATAACATCTTAGTTCCCAAGGTTGCTGGCGCATGGGTCTATGGGCGTTAGTGACCACTTACCACCAGGTGGCCCGCTTGTCCGCCTACCTATTCTATAAAAAAAAAAACTTGTGTATGTCCCGCTATTGGACTTAGACTTCCACTTCCTTTAAGAAAAGGCTTGGAGCTTATTCCACCACGTTGTGTCAATTCGGGTATGGGATACACAGGTATCAAAATTTCAGTGAAATTAGATCTATACAGGTTTCCTCATAATTTTTTCTCGGCCGCTAAGCACAAATAAAATAGGATATTAAGATTTTAAGCACTACGCCATCTCAGCTCACACTTAAATAAATAAAAATCAAAATTAAAAATCGCCACTGTACAAATAATTACCGAATGGAATGGTGGCGAGAAACCTAGTAGCATTGTTCCAAATTCCAATCCCGATTTCCTAGACGAAGAATTAACCATTACTCTTATCACAGGCAATAAGCCCCTTTATATATAATATTTGAAAGAGTTTACTGCCTGCGGCTGATGCAATTCCTCCAATGGGATGCCATAATCATGGTTACTATTATGCGAGTTAATGCGTTAAGCCGAGATGGCCCTGTGGTAAGAACGCGTGAATCTTAACCGATGATCGTGGGTTCAAACCCGGGCAAGCACCACTGAATTTTCATGTGCTTAATTTGTGATTATAATTCATCTCGTGCTTTACGGTGAAGGAAAACATCGTGAGGAAACCTGCATGTGTCTAATTTCACTGAAATTCTGCCACATGTGAATTCTACCAACCCGCATTGGAGCAGCGTGGTGGAATAAGCTCCAAACCTTCTCCTCAAAAAGAGGAGAGGAGGCCTTTAGCCCAGCAGTGGGACATTCACAGGCTGTTACGGTACGGTACGGAGTTAATGCGCTGTGTGTAGATGGTATCCGTGGTCACGCTTAACATTGAAATCTCAAAAATCAGTCCTTACGACATCCACAAGTTGATATAGGGTACGAACTGTTCTTTTCTGTTCTACTTCACCTAAAATCACACGGTTAACAGTCCATAAGTAAATCGTAAGTATATTTATATATATTTGTGTAGTTAACTAACGCAACTGTTAAGCGATTGTACTTTGTTATGTATCTTGTTTCTAGGATGGTTTTGTTGAAAATTCGACACGAGAGAAATCGAGAATCGAGAGTCAAGAAAGTGTAATACTAACAACTTCCAAACACCAAGTTTCTATTAAGAATATTTTAACAGTACACTCGATAACTTTATTGACCCATGATTTGAATGATTTGAAATTTGATGGATTTGAAGCCTTCTTCGGGATCTGCACCCTCATCAGCTAACCACTAGACCAATGAGACATTAGACTTACGAGTACGAAGGTAATTTCAAGCTGACTCAAGATGCATATTGTTTGCTTCTTCGTTTGTTTCTCTGTATTGTTTGTTTTTACATTCTTTTAGTGTAAGTTAAACGTGAGCCTTGAGTTTTTGAATATTGAACTTTCTTTATTTTAAATATCTATTTCGTTATAATTGTATGTTTATGTATACGCTTAAAAAATATATTTCTCGAAAGTGTATAAAACACTGAAGTCATTGTATAGTGAGACTTTTAGAAGCTTTTTATTTCGTCTGTTGCTCTATGAATAAAGTGTTGCAACAAAATTTTAGCCACACATTTTTTGCTATTTTTTTCTTAATTTTCATGATAAATATTGTTTAGCTGTCCTTATTTTTTTATTATAATAAATTAATCATAAATCACAGATAATTAAAAACGGACTAGGAGAGGCTTATCGAAATAATTTAAGACTTAATATTTATTTTTCGTCTCTCTTGGTACTGCTTCAGCTTCAGCCCACAATCATTCTGCCAAACTTTTAATTTGATATTAGATTATCTTTATTAGCCTCTCATATTATTTACGTTATTAAATACATAATATTTAAATGTCATTATTAATGTTAAAAATAATTTTAAAGTGAAAAGTCCTCGCCACTATAATTTTATCCAGTATAATCACATATTATATACTTGTCTTACGTACGAGGGGATTATGTCCGTACAAAGCATCTACATTCTGAGTATTCAGAATGAGGTAGCGAGTCGAAAATCAAGCGAGTAACCCTTACACACAAGAGCAATTTCCCAGCACGTAGCCAGGAGTAACTGACATACGTCGTATTAGGTTAGCGTTCAAGTGGCAGCGCCACAGAGTGATAAATAATATCAGATAACTGAATTTCAATAGCTAATTTTGTAGAACTTTTTTAAAGTACTAAAGAATCGTATTAACAATTTGTTTATATTATGTTCAACGCCCAAAAAGTTTACACTACTAGGTGAAAAGTGTAAACCATACTAAGGACCTCTTGTGTAAAGGTCATTCGGGCCTTATTTCATCTCGGTGTCTTCGTGGTTGAAAAATCTTCTTTAAAAAAAACTTCTGTGAGCATAATTGCACCATCAAAATGTGTAGACAATAAGGCTTCTTTTATTCTATAAAGTAATTTACAAGCACTTTCATTAAATTAGCTGTTCAACAACAAACTAAATAAGCGCACTTACTACTTTTTAATAAACTGAATTATATTTTTAAATTCTTTTAATTTTATGTTGCGTTTTGTAACTATTTAGATTACAATTTGAATATAATTTCTAATTGAAATAAAATTAAAAGAATTGTATTTTAATAAGTTACGAAACGCAACATAAAATTAAAAGAATTTGAAAATATCATTCAATGCAATTCAATTTTTTTTTATTGTCATTTTTATTATATGAAACGGCCTAGAGTCGGTTAAATTATTCCCAAGGTGTGCTATATATATATAAACTCGTTAGTTTTATGATACCTTTTAGTACACAAACGTTCTCTACTTAGTGGCGTAGCTACCGTAGGGCTAGGCGATGCGGTGCAACATACCTTTACGAAGGATCCCTACGGTGAGGCGTCTAGGGGCTACATATTAAAAAAATTATAACACTCATTTATTAAATTAGTTATACTGACATATAACTTGACATAAAGGTCACCCATATTTTCTTTGATCAACAACCTTTGAATAAACCTTGGAAAGTGGGAGAAGCGCGTCGTTTTCTTTTCTCAACAACGTAACACCGCAGAGGGGATTAACCGATTATGAAAATACGGTTACTATAACCACCCACATACCTACACACATCAAAATGTAATTTTCTAATTATGAAAATTAATAATATTAATGAAATCTTAAAACTAATGTGAATTGCTATTGCATATATGTAACAGAAAACAATACTCACACAATCTCAAACCATGGGTGACGTCAACAACGAACGCTTTTTTTTTAAGCGCTAATATAAATATTAAATTAACATAAAATGATATTTCCAGGATGACTGATTATGTTCAAATGTTTATCGACAATTTGACAATTCAATGTTTAATTTAAAAATATATTTATATTAATCTAAAATTAAATGTAATATGTAAGTAGGTATAAGCGAACTTAGTTTTTGTTTAAATTCGAAATTAATTAGTAATGTATAATAAATCTCTATAAATATTATTCAAATGTAAAATTATTTTCTGTTTTAAATTTGTAAATATATGAATAGTTTTCAGAAGTGTCGATTAAAGCATAATATAATAATAATATCCTGGGACATTTTTCACACACGGTCATCTGATCCCAAATTAAGCTTGTACAGAGCTTATATTATGTACTATGGAAACCAGACAACTGATATACTACATATACTACTTTTTCTTTTGTAAATACATACTTATATAGATAATTATACCCAGACTCAGGACAAACAGACATGTTTATGCACACAAATGTCTATCCTGGGTTGGAATCAAACCCACACCTTCGGCGTGAAAGGCAAGTATCTACCAACCACTCAAACCGGCCCGTCAAGTAAGTAAAAAGTCTTGGTGAGCTGACGTTTTTACCCTGTGCCAGGAGGAGTCGGCACTATGCAAATTCGGCTCCAACGCTGCTGCCTCCGGCGCGCTGTTTGTGCGGTAATGTTTATTAGGTATGTGCGATGTGCCAGCATTCGCTCCACATCGCTTTACACACGCTCCCTTAAATGAGGGGTGAATACATTTATTGTTTTGTATATCGAACCAAACTGTTTACATAAGAAGTGGGAGACAAATCTATGAGTAATTTCGTATGAAGAATTGAATTCAAAACTGGATTGTATATCTACGATTGTCGTTTTACGTTAGATTTAAGGATTATATGAGGCAAGTAAAAGTTCTATCAAAATCAGTCTATTCCTTATTTTTTTCATAGAATATCTACAACTAATTTAAATCTTGCTTGCTTGCTTCTTTATATTGGTAGATACATAAAAATACATAGGCAATTATTAACTAATTTTCTTCACTAAATATGACTATTGTAATAATTTTAAGATGTAAAATAAGATTAGACATAGCACAAATACTATTTAATTATTTCAATAATTAATTAAAAACAATGATTAGAAAAAGTTTTTGTAATAATATTAGAATAGACGACAAAGGTCCCGTGTCAAAAGTAAGCAGACAGCGTGGCGTTGATTGGCGCACCTTTATTTTCAATATGGCCGCTGCAATCTCGCACCGCCTTATTTACCATATTGCCCCATAATTGCCACTAGTAAAGACCCGTCCATTGTTTCATTGAAAACACACAGAGGGCTCAAACTATAGCGGCTGTCAATATCGATGTTCTTTATTAATTTGATTCGATTGATTCTTTCCGAAAGCGATACCGCGGTATTGTTTGGGCGATTTTATAACGAGGCGGCAAACGCAACTCTTTGTGCTAAGGCTTTTGTGGGGGAGGATCCAAACGTTTGAGATGTGCTATGAAAGGCGCCGCGATGACGAGGCGCGAGGAAGTTTGAGGTCCGATTAATGAGAGAATGGCTTGACAAATATTATTTTCTTATGATTTATAAAAGACATACAAACAAAGCTTGAAAGTAAGTCATTACGGTCAGTCGTTCAATTAATCAGTTTACACAATTATTCCTTGAGACTCAATTTTCTACTTATTTTGCTTTGAGTCCCAAAGCATTGGTTAAGAGAAGTGATTTAGAGGCAAATGCATTGAGAAATTTTATTATTAAACATTTTTATGTCATTTAAAAGATGGAGAAACTACTGAGTTTCTTGTCGATCCTTCAGTAGTACTGTTACGATTAATAAATCTTGTAAAATTACGATTCTAAAGCGCTTGTAAGTTCAGGGCCATTCTGTAAGAGTAAGCTCGAAAATCACCTCAGAAATCGAATCGAAAATAATAATTATAACATTACATAAAGTCTTTAAATATAAAATATATATATATATATATATATATATATATATATATATATATCTGTACATATTAAATATTGTTGTATTGAAAACAAAATCATTACAAGAAAACACGCATCAAAATAGTATATCACCATAAGTCGGCTGTCAATATTTTACAGATAAGTAATGAAATCAGTTGTCACATAATAGCACTGCTTACTTGAATAAAATGTATTTTATTTTGATTTTTGTATAAGCGTCGCCTGTGACTCGGGGCATAACCATACGATGTTGCGTTACACGCCGCTCTTTGAGCCGTCCAAATGATTGTTTTATATTTGTAATGCGACTTGTGTAGTGCACCTATTTGAACCTGACGTAATGTAGCATTTCAATTAATTCATACGACTTTTTGTTACAATTCATATCAAACGTTACACTGAGATTTCAATTAGGTACAATGTACATATTAGGTTAACTGCTTTATTTATTTTTTCTGGTTTTTATGATCATACAACTTCGAAGTCAAATTTGTGTTTCTATAATCTTATATATAAATAGAATACTGTTATATATGTTTGAGATTAATAAACTTTAACACCGTTTAACCGATCACTATGATAGTTTCATAGATATATATGTATATAATATATATATATATAGGCTTACAGCTATATACCTAATATTACCTGGTGCCCGCCACTTCGTGCGCTGAAAATCGGTTTCATTACGATATATTTAAAAATGCATTTTCTTGTTCTATTACCCTTTTTTATCGCCCACATATTCTTCTGTTTTATTATATGTACAGATTTCATTGTACCTCACGTTTGTATAATAGGCATTTTAATAAAAACGTTTCTATAATTACTTATTAATTTGAGTGTAACATTGGTCAATATGTTTTTTAAGATAAAAATATACAAATATTTTATTTGTTTTTACTTCTCGTATTTTAAATATAAAAAGTATAGTGAGTACTCAACCTAAATCTAATTTGTAGAAGGTAACGGCGGCGTGGTAAAACAGACGACCGCTCGCGTGATTAGAGGCGAATGCCGCCTGATTACAGATCCGCTAATGCACACGCAGCCTGATGCAGCCGATGTTATGTAGCTAAGTGAACTGAACGCTCTATATCTCGTGAAACATAAATGATATTGGATAAATACAATATTATCAATTCTTCCAGTTATGTTTTAATGTTTTTATCAAATATTTAGATGGCTAATAATGTGCACTGTGTCGAATTGAAGTGGCGGGGAAGTCACTCGTAGAACTGACGTCATTGGGGTAGAAAGATTCTTGAGTGGCGATCACGAACCCCAGGTCAGATATTTTAAGAGTCGTGGGAAACCGTTGGATACGGGTAGCGCAAGACCAGCCATCATGGAAATCCTTAAGGAAGGCCTTTGTCCAGCTATGATTTGATTATAGATATGATTATGATGCACCATATCGAGCTATTTTATAAAAACAACGATATACGACATTTTTATGCGTATATCATTTGAATAACATATGCCCCAATTATTATAATTTACATCTAATAACTTATGTTGTTCATTATTTTCTAACATTTCGAGATCGCGTTCTGCGGTGAGTTTCGACTTTGTTGCTACCGAATATTCTACAGGAGGGTTATTCTGAAGACCATAATAATTATAACATTTCAAGAATACACACACCAAAATAGTATTTCACAGGTAAGTAATGAAGTGAGTACATAGGATTGCAGGGCGCTAATCGCTGAATTACATTACATATATTCGTTTAACTGAGCTAAGCGTTATTACAATAAAAACTGAACGGTATGATATACGATATCAGAAATATATACTGGTGGTAGGGCTTTTTGCAAGCTCGTCTGGGTAGGTACCACCCACTCATCAGATATTCTACCGCAAAACAGCAGTACTTGGTATTATTGTGTTCCGGTTTGAAGGGTGAGTGAGCCAGTGTAATTACAGGCACAAGAGACATAACATCTTAGTTCCCAAGGTTGGTGGCGCATTGACGATGTAAGCGATGGTTAACATTTCTTACAATGCCAATGTCTATGGGCGTTGGTGACCACTTACCATCAGATGGCCCATATGCTCGTCCGCCTTCCTATACTATATAATATATATATAATACCCTCATCTGTTATTTGATGATGAAAAAGACTATATGCCAGATAACATGTACTCCCGTTGCTTAGCTAAATCACGGGCCAATACTGTTAATTAATATTAACTTTAATTATTATTATTTTTAGAATAATTTATTAAAAACAAAAAAACACGATGTTTGAAAAAAATCTAAAATAATAGTAATATTATTCAAAAGCATTATACCTATCGGATCAATTAAAATCATCAAACATTCTTCCGAATATGTTAATGTCTACCAACAAAAAACTGTTATTCCGTAATGCTGACGTGTAAATACAGATAGCATCAGATGCGCCGGCGCCGATAGATCTGAGTGATGAAATAATTGACACTCGATGCCAGAAAAACTTTTAGAAGATCCTCTTCAACATAATTATGGTTACAAATTTATAAATTAACACATCCATCCACTCTCGTAATGCCGTTTACGTTCTACGAAACGAAATGAAACAATACAAAAACACAAAATATCGATATTAAAAACATATGGCTTCTTGCCAGAACCTTTTTAAGCAAATTGAAATAATTTACAAGCTTTTATAAAACTCTTATCTATTGGTAGTAGAGTAAAGTAACAGCCGGCCTCCCCTCTTTTTGAGGAGGAGGCTTGGAGCGTACTACCGCTTTCTTCTACTGCGGGTTGGTGGTGGATTAGTAGTAAGTGTGAAATTTCAACCTGATTGAAAAACTTATACTGACAAATAGTCCATCTGATTGTTATTGGCACTGTAAGAAATATTAACCATCACTTACGCCGTCATTGCCACCTTGGAAATACGAAATGTACCTTGTTTAAAAATGTAATCAATCAATCAATCAATTATTTTTTTTTAAGTAAGCTCACTTTCAAATAGTCATTTTACAGTATTTAATTTAATTTAAAGCTACCAGCGTTTCGGAATGTACATTCTACGGAGGAGAAACGGCAAGAAACGCAGTAGTTACTCATTATCACCGTTTTACTTAGTCATTCAAGGTTACAATAAAATTTATGGAAATTTTGCTTGGAAATCAACAAATACTGACACCTCACTCACTTATATAATCTTGTTGAGTAATATGCCTTATTTATTAAAGCCTTTTTTAACATGAGATTTAAATTTATTAATATGAAAAGTTAAACATAGCTGTTAAAACCGCAAAGCAATTATAAACCATCAATGCTACGTATAAGGAATTTAAAACTTATTAAGTTCATAGTATTATCGGTACTTTACTTTACTTTATACTTTATTGTACACCACAAAGAGAAAAAAAATACAAAACATGGATACAGCCTAAACAAAAGTAGCATACAATTTTGGCGACTTTATCGCTACATAGCGATCTCTTCCAGGCAACCAACGGTGTAAGTAATAACTCATAGGATATGAGGTAGGTGGTGCTGTAATAATAAATAAAATAACATTAATCTATAATTAAAAAAAAATCTAATAAATAAATGTAAATATAAAATAAATTATATTATCAATACATATCAAATTACAAGTTTATAATATAAATACATTCTATATACAATAAGAACGAATTAAAACGATAAGTCGTCAAACATAACAAGAAAGAAAAAAAAATGAAAAAAAGCTACTAAGAATTTCTTATCAGAAAAACCCCACAATTTTTATCAGTCCAAGATTTAACCGTAGCCACTGGCCCAGCTGGGCAGTTACCAATAATAATTAAATCACATACATACATAGGTATGTATGTGTACTTATAAGCATTTTAATTATAATTAGGGACAGCTTTTGTGAAATTTTCTTGTGCTGATATATGTCCTCAACAAATAATAATTAATGGACCATTATTATTTGTATTGGTTACATAAAGCCTCGTGTAGTCTCGTCAGCTTACGTTTCGAAACTCTATTATTTGTTATAAAAAACTATTAGTCCATCGGTTTCCTTTCACCGACAAAGAGGACAAAATAAATAACTTAATATATTTGGGTTATTATTGAAAGTGTGGAATTAAATCGTAATTTCTATGTGAAAACGTGACAATTAGGCATCGGTGACTTTGTATTAGCCTCTTGGGTAACGGAGCGACCGCCGGCGTTTCCTAAAACATTCGTAAGAAAGTGTCAAATCATGCCTTCCATTTACGTTTTGGTGTTCATAACATTCGGTTTATTTATTTATATTAAACATTTTAGTTTATATATTTTCATTCCATTTTTATCGAGATACAATATAAGTGAATACAATTTAAGCCAACAGAAGGGGGATTCCAGTTCAATTAAGAAACACAGATTTTTCATGTGCTTAATTTCGGAAAATCGGAAGCGAAGGAAGTATATTCTGCCATAGGTGTATACACGAAACCGCAGTGAAATAGCGTGTTGGAAAAAACTCTAAACTTTTTACTTAAGACGAAATATGGT
The DNA here is from genome assembly GCF_905147045.1 of Nymphalis io. Classification (NCBI taxonomy): domain Eukaryota; kingdom Metazoa; phylum Arthropoda; class Insecta; order Lepidoptera; family Nymphalidae; genus Nymphalis; species Nymphalis io. The sequence goes on along the minus strand of NC_065901.1, from coordinate 967,789 downwards.
ATTTGCGTTGCAGTAAAATGTTAACTTACCATATTTTTAAAAACGAAACACATTCAAACAAAGTCAAAAAATATGTTAAATGATATTGAACGATGAGATCATACAAGCGGGAAATGGACCATATCCGAGTAGTATTTATATTATTTTATATATAATAACTGACTGACTTAGATATCAACACTCAGCCCAAACGATTGAGGCTTGCACCGTGTAAATTTGGAAACGGGTTCCTTTTACATAGTAGGTTAGCACTAAGGATTTTTAAAAATTTTACCCCCTGATAAAGGGGATGAAGGTTTGTATGAAAATCCATTATTTTATGAAAATTGATATTTAGCAATTCTATATTATCACGCGAGCGAAGTCGCGGATAAAGCGCTAGTTACATATCACTCTACTTTAATCATAGTAAAGTTAATTTGTTCAGATTTATTATTTTGAAAACTTGATACAAGAAATATTAAAGGTTGCTAACCGATGCCTTTACGACCCTCATTGGGTGCATGTTTGTTTGTTTGTAACTTCGTAAAACTGCACGATATGCCAGAATGACTTGGTTCAGTGGGAAGTTGGTAACGATACGAATCTAAAGCTTACCTAAAGTTATGAAAACTCATTTTCAATCGAAGCCAAAAAGTCTCCGACACGCTTTTTGATTCTAATCTCGTTTGATTTGTTTAAATATTTTTGTTTGTTTTAATATGCTGAAAAAATAATATAATATTAATAATATGACTGTAACGTAATATACAAAATAAAGGGTATTAATTATATAAAATATATTTTCCAATTCGCATATCGTAGATTCGTAAACAAAAGGTTTTTTCGACACTTTAAAATCGAAAGACTGTCTGACAAACGTGTCTCTTGATGGTATGTGGTGACCATTGCCACTTGATCAGCGCCATAAGAAATGTTAAGCATTATTCACACGATCGATGCTCTGACAGACATGCGAACTAAGATGTGAATCTTGTATCTGTGATTACCTCACAAAAAATAAATTTTATTTATTTTATATTAATTTTTGCCTGCGGCTTCGTCCGCATGATAGGGCTTACGTATAACAATTGCCTATCTTTCATTGGGGTACAAGTTTGCTTCATACTAAATTTCAATATAAACGGTTAAGTGGCTTAACCGTTAAAGCGTAACAGACAGGCAGAGCTACTTTCGCATATAATATTAGTTTAGATCTTTGATGATACTCTACACATAGACAACCTATTTTAAATACGCTTACAACGTAATAACGTCGTACCTAAATAAAGGGAACACTTAACAAAACATTAATGCACCGGCAAATTGCAATTAACGTCTCGCGATAGTGTGTTATTAATTATTTTTTTCAACTTTCTGAATATTTATAGGGCAATTTCACTAAAAGCACCGCACTCACGTACGGAAGTAATCCTGCATTTCCTCACATCACTGTTATATAATGTGCATGTATTTATAATATATTATAAGGTACTCTTAGATGATACAATAAAATTTGTATTATAAAAATAAATTGCGACATGTAAAAATCATTTTCGAGTGTATTTATTTGTCTTTGTGTACTGACGAACCCTGAAATCTTGATTCTTTAAGAATACATTTGATTGGTTAAAGTATACCTACACTGAAATACACTTTCAATTATTATCTATGCAATTAAGATGCGTTCCACATTCATATAATTAGCTCAATAACTGTTTACTTTTATAAATAAATCTAAGGGTTACAACAACAATCTAAGGATCTAAGTCGTACTTAATTTATCTATCTTATATATTTTACACGTATATCTACATTTTAAGAGGCAAAGACAAAACAGTTCTATACCTTCTTCTGTTAACCGAATTTCTTTTTCTTATAGGTAGTTATTAACGAGCTTTAGTGTTTGTAATCCATAAAAAAATATAAATTAAAAAAACAATATTTGAAACATGCAAATTCATATACGTTTTCCTTAAATTTTCAATACTTATTATAGTCGAATGGTACTTATTAGGTAACAAAATGAAACAAATAAACAAGCGTATGTAACATATATATTATATCAGCATCATTTGGTGCAATTCCTGGCGCTTTCATAATAAGACATGTGAGAAGGCAGTATACGTTTAAGTGGCATGTTAAGGAAGAGGCAAGGCACAGCGGCTTCGCCCCTCTAATTACGCTGCGATCGCCCGATAGCGCTCGCTTTTATCTTTATCCATTAGGCAAATACACGCCTTTGAGCTCGTAATAACATACTACAGTATTTTCCAACGCTATAACCAATTAAAAATATTTTGATAGACAAAAGCAAATTCTAATTATATCGCGCAATGAATGCAACATTTCGGTGTTGCCCGATTTAATGGATGTTTGTGTGAACGGCAAACTTATGCGTAATTTATTGTTTTAAGAGGAAGTGTGATTGTAGTGTGTTCATTTACGATGACTTCATTTTCATTTATCACATTTTTGTAAATGTCTTAATGTAGTGTAGTATATAAGCAGCTGACACATGGTATTGAGAGCAGTAATAAATTTATCTTCAAACCTTAAACATCTACTTTATTTACCTAGTCCCGTCCTTACATGGCGACCCTGCCATTTAAGGTTTGGTTTCGGGTTCTAACGAAGTGCAGTATAACAATATAATGTCGCTCTGTGTAATATTGGACATTCGTGTATTTAATTGTTCGAACGTTAGTAGCGTCATAATACAAAATGGGCAAAGAACAAAGTAAAGAACAAATTGTGATTGCACAAAATGCCGCAGGAGGCGTGAATTCGGTCGACGTGGAACTAATACACCAAAATCAGAAAGTGACAAATATAATTTTGGGTATTTTTCTTTTACTTTTAATTTTGGGGGCAAAGTTTGCCATATATAAATTATATAAACGCTGCCACATAAACTGGATGCGTCAGGAGATGGCCAGGAGCGCTTTCAGACGTTCGAGGCGTGGACCAGAGACTGGAGAAATAAATCAGGAACGTGTCGTTTAGCCTGGAGACGCATCAATAGATGCTTATAAAAAAAATAGGAGTGTAAAAGTGTGAAAAATATATAAAAGGAGAAGTGAAATAGTGTCATCAGCAAAGGTGTTATGGTATTATAGACAATAGATTTATTCATATTTTATCATTATTTTTAAGTGTATATTTTTAAGCCATTTTTTGTTATTTTTCGGTACTAAATATTATATTATGTTTCTTAAAGTTGTTAGAACAGAAATATTTAGAGGCAAAAAGTTTATATGACGAATATATAAAATATCGTGACGAGTTAAACTTTAATGCATCTAAAGGGTATATAAAAAAGGAATAGATAAATTACTTATTAGTTGCTTGCGAAGAAATTGAATCGTTTTATCAAAAAATTCAAACAACTTGTTTAGTTAGTGACCAAGATTTTAGCACCATGACTGACTTTGACATGAAAACTGCTACTTCTCTTCTACCTATTATGACAGGAGATGAAGAAGTTACTAAAAAATTAATAGATTGTATCGAATTCTATAGCCAAACCATTAGGAAAGAACATGAACAGTTACTTATTTCTTTTGTCCTTAAAACGCGTTTAACTAAAAATGCCAAATTACGTTTGTTATCTAACTATGAATCTTCCACAGAACTTATTGCCGACATGAAAAATAATCTGTTGACTAAGCAGTCAGCCACGGCACTACAAATAGAAATGTTAAAATCTAGACAAGGTTCGCAGAGTATTGAGGAATTTGGTAAGAAACTTGAGGATTTATTTGTTGAATTGACTATTTCCCAAGCTAACGGTGACGATAACGCGTTTAAAATATTGAGACCCGTAAACGAAAAATTAGCAATACAGCGATTCACCGAAGGTTTGAGGAACAGTCGATTAAGCACTATTTTAGCGGCCCGCAACTACTCAGAGCTGAAAGATGTTATAAGAGCAGCCAAAGACGAGGAACTGTCGCGTCAAGGCTCTTTTACATCAGCTGGAACGATTTTCACGACTCAACATCGAGGTAAGTACCAACCATCTTATAGGGGGCATAGTAGAGGTCGAGTATTAAACAACGCACGCCAACATTACACGCCAAATCGTTCATTTAGGCCGATGCCGAATCAAACATCTAGTTTATACCACCGAGGAAACAATAGAGGATCCACAAGTAATTCTCGAGGACGCGGACATAATTTTGAACGTGCAGTATCGCGAGGTAGAAATAATAACGGAAGAAAACAGCATGGGTATCTTATGAATCAATCCCAAAACGATATACAGGTTACTACTTCGGAAAATAACCAAAACTTAGAGTTTTTTCGATCCTAACTTTATTCTAGCATGCAATACATATAATAATTTCGTAGAGTTTACAATATTAGGTACCAAATATAGAATGCTAGTTGACACGGGCGCCTCGATGTCAGTGATTAAATACGATGTAATAAGAGATAGGAATATTCCAATACATCCAAAACGCGTAGCCGTAAATGGTATTGGTGGCACCTCGTACACCGAGGGCTATGTTTACATACCGTTTACCTTATGTGGAATAGAATTCAAACATAAGTTTTATGTCTTAAAGAATTTGCCTTGTATTCAAGATGGTTTAATCGGACAAGAATTTTTAACTAATTATAATTGTGTATTAAATTACGAAAATAATACATTTACTTTAAATAGCTTCGACAAACCAATTACGCTCTCCTTAGGTTTAGGAAAATTAGGTAAAAATACATTTATAAAGGTACCTCCGAGGTGTGAAAAGTTTTTTCAAGTTGATTCTTATTTGAATGAATCGTGTGTTATATTTCCCAGAGAATTGTGTGAAGGTGTATTTATCGCTGGAAGTATCTGTCAACCGAAAGAGGGAAAAATATTTATTCAAATTTTAAATACTCGCGAAACAGAAATTAATCTTAGTTATTTTAGGCCTGAAATTGATTTATTATCGAATTATAATATTTGTTCGTTTAACAAAGAAAATTTGGACGGAAAAAGAGTTCGGAAATTATTATCATTAATTAAATTGAATCATTTGAACAAAGAAGAAAGCATTAGTATACAAAGTATTTGTGCGAAATATGCTGACGTATTTTTCTTGCCAGGAGACAAGTTAGGTACGTGTAATCTTTACGAACAAAATATACAACTAAAAGCTAATACGAATCCGGTCTATACTAAACAATATAGATTACCGTTTTCTCAACGTGATGAAATAGAAAAACAAGTTCAAAAAATGTTGGCCAATGATATTATCGAACCCGCTAACAGCGAATGGTCTAGCCCAGTACTATTAGTACCTAAAAAATCAGAAGATAATAATAAAAGCTGGCGTTTAGTGATAGATTTTCGGAAATTAAATGATTGTATAATGCATGACAAATTTCCCCTTCCGAATATAAGTGATATATTAGACTCACTTTCAGGAGCTATTTATTTTTCTCAATTAGATTTAACACAAGCTTATTATCAAACGAAGCTAAATGCTGACAGTAGGAAATATACCGCATTCACAACACCGTCTGGCCAGTATCAAATGACCCGTATGCCTATGGGTTTGAAAACCAGTCCTGGTTCATTTTCACGCTTAATGACAGTAGCAATGTCGGGACTTAATTACGATAAATGTTTTGTATATTTGGATAATTTAATTTGTTTCGGAAGAAATTTAGATAGTCATAATAAAAATTTGTTAGATATTTTAACAAGGCTTAGAAAAGTTAATTTAAAATTAAATCCTGATAAGTGCGATTTTCTTCGAAAAGAAATTTTATACCTCGGACACGTGGTATCAGCGGACGGCATTAAACCAGATCCAGAAAAAATTAAGGCGTTAATTAATTATCCGGTTCCTAAAAACGTAGACGAGCTCAAACGATTTGTAGCCTTTGCGAACTATTATCGAAAGTTTATTCCGAATTTCGCCCAAATCTGTATTCCATTAAATGATTTATGTCGTAAAAATGTAATATTTAATTGGGATAAAAACTGTCAAAAATCATTTAGTACTTTAAAAGAAATGTTAATGAGCCCTCCAATATTACAATATCCTAATTTCGATTATAATAACACATTTATACTACAGACAGACGCCTCAGGGTATGCAATAGGTTCGATTTTATGTAATGCTGATCGTAGACCAATAGCTTACGCCAGTCGTAGTTTAAATAAAGCTGAACGTAGGTATCCAACGATTGAGAAAGAGCTTTTAGCGATTGTTTGGTCTGTTAAATATTTTAGACCGTATCTCTATGGACGAAAGTTCATTATAGAAACGGATCATAGACCCTTAATATTTTTATACAATATGACAGATCCTTCCAGTAGATTGTTAAAATTTCGGCTAATACTTGAAGAGTATGATTTTAAGGTTACTTATGTGAAAGGGTGTGATAATGTAGCTGCAGATGCATTGTCACGCATAGAAATTAGTAGTGAAGAATTAAAGGCGATGAATGATCATATTTTGTCAGTACTTACAAGGGCACGAAAGAAGAAGCTTGATGAAAAACCTTGTAATTCTACTTCGGTTTCTAATATTTCTACTGACGATTGGACTGATCACCCAAGAGTTGTAGAGATGTTAAAACTACCGAAGTATTACACGGAGTTGGTATTTGTGAATGAAGAAGAATGGAGAAAGTTTAAAAAATGCGTATCATTAGAGCGTGGTGATTATGCATACTCGTCGTCAAATCGTACAATTTTTGTGAAACTGTTTACCCAATCCCAGTGTACACGAGCTGTCTCTGTGAGGGAAATGGAATCATTTTGTATCGATTTAAAAATAAATACGTTATATGTAATAAAAGATGAGAATAATTTTCAAATAATTAAAGAGCTAGCTCAGGTTATTAATAAAATGCGTAAGTGGTCCGGACCCCGTTTATGCGTAATTAAAGGAGTTACAAAAATTATAGACGACGATACGAAAAGAGTTATATTAAACGATTATCATATCCTGCCCACTAGCGGACACGCAGGAATAAGACGTATGTTAAATAACATTCGTAAAAAATATTTTTGGTCAGGATTAGAGCATGATGTTAAGCTTTTTGTAAAAAAATGTAGTAAATGTCAACGTTATAAATATTTAAATACCATAAAAGAACCTATGACCATAACGGACTGTGGAAATTCAGCTTTTGATAAGATTTATTTAGATTTGGTAGGTCCATTGACAAGAGATAATAATTATAATTACATTTTAACGCTCCAATGCGACCTCACCAAATATGTCGAGGCATATCCGATAGCAGGTAAGGATGCGCGCACAATAGCTACAACTCTAGTAAATAATTTTATACTTAGATATGGCATCCCTCGGCAGATCGTGACCGATAGAGGAACTGAATTTATAAATTCTACAATGGAAGAGGTTTGTAAAATTTTAAATATAAGTCAATTACAGTCTACAGCCTTCCACCATCAGACCTTAGGATCACTTGAAAATAGTCATAAACATTTAACATTTTATTTAAGAATGCAAGTTAACAGTCATAGTCAGGAATGGAGTTCATGGATTCCTTACTGGTGTTTTTCGTATAACACTTCTGTACACTCGAGTACAAAATTTACTCCATACGAATTAGTGTTTGGCAAACAATGTAACTTACCAAGTAATCTTAGGTCGACAATAGATCCAATTTACAATTTTGATGATTATGCAATAGAACTAAAATACCGGTTACAAAAGTCACAGAATGATGCTAAAACAAACCTCATAAATTGTAAAACTTTAAGAAAAATAAAATATGATAGAAGTATAAACCCAGTGGAGTATAAACAAGGAGACTTAGTATTGGTTAAAAATGAAAATATTAGCAAACTTGATCCATTATATTTAGGTCCATATACAGTTGTTAAAGATTTATCACCGAATGTTGTAATTTTAGTCAATGGTAAAGAAAAAACTGTTCATAAAAATAGGACAAGACTTTATGTTGAATGATCATTAAACATATTGTTTATTAAGACTTGTGATTATGACTGTACCTATTATGATATTTGATATTAAATTTCAGCACTGCATTATTATACCTTTGTTTACATATTTGTTTTATTTTGTTTAATTATTATTATATTCAATTTTATTTTACTTTTTCATATTGTATTTTGATAAAAAAAAAATGTTAATGTATCCAACATTTTTTTTTTTTTGTTTGGTAGGGCATGTAGTGTAGTATATAAGCAGCTGACACATGGTATTGAGAGCAGTAATAAATTTATCTTCAAACCTTAAACATCTACTTTATTTACCTAGTCCCGTCCTTACATTAATCACCTTGGTTTTGTAATTAGGTATTAAGGCGTGTTGGGCCTTGGTAAGTTTGCTATACTCGGACTTTAAAAAATTACATCTGTGATAAACCAAATGTGTATATACCTACCAAGAATTGAAATTTGCGTGTATGTAGTTTAAGGGTCGTTTTGTCCAGATATATATCTTTCATTATATTATGTGTATATAGAGTAGGTACATACTCTCTATTGTTACATATATAATTGGTAAGCATTATTTAATTGAAGATGGTCTAAAATGTAAATTATAACGCCAATAAAATTATGTATAATTTGAAGCGTGATTGAAATGATCGCAAAACGGGTAGGAATTAAGTGAAATAGAGAGAGGCAACACGTGTATCACGCGAATGAGAGCTCGCTTTGTCGACAGTTAATTTGTGAATTAGTTATAAGTGCCACTCAAGCGCACAATCCAATTAATTAAGCTTTGTCGCCCGACACTTTATATATAAATCTACCTTTATTCCTATTAGTATAAAAAATCATATTTATAATTGAACTTCGATGCAGTCTTTAAAATCAGTTTCTTGTGATGTGATTGAACTGCTCCAGAATAGTTTTAATATTTATCGTTTTTATTATTATTTTTTATTGTTCATAAAGCGGCAGGTCAGAGATTGACAAATATGGTATGAGTATATGCCTAGTTAGATTTTCTACCATAAAATAAATTATACCTGACCTCTAAAATCTAAATACGTTTACGCTTTACTTACGTCATTGTTTGTGTTATCTAAATCGTGACACATGGACCGAAACGAGAATAATCCAAATTAGCTGTCGAAATAATTCAAGAGAGTAATGTCTTTAAATCCACCTTTTAAATCACAATATACATTATTTAACAACAAGTACAGTACAAAGCGCAATTATTATTATAAATTAGTTAAACACAAGCGTGATAAAAATGGTACCCTTCGTGGTTACGTCGTAGTCGGGATAGAAATAGACATGCCCTGTGCAACAAAGCTACCGACCTAATTTGCAAAACTAGGTATGAACTGTGAGCCTCGCACAAGGGAATATTTCCTACCACTAGGTAACGTTATTTGGACGCGTCTAATGGAGTAAGTGCTTTGCCAAATGGCCCGCGCCGCGGAGCTTTTAATGCAATTTCGTCTCCCTTTGTGTCAGAATTGGCGCAATCAATTCATTTACACTTTGTTTCGCTAACATTCTACTCGCTGTAGCTACACCCGACACCACGGCTTTTAGCGACAACCTAATTGGCCTTTCATGCTCACTTTGTTGGAAAATATTTTTGAAACGGTATTTTAGTGATAAATGGAAGACTAAAAATAGTCTCACCCAATGCCGGTGTTACCATTAAAAAATACTTTTTCAAGTAGAGTTAATGATTACAACTTGCTCCGTCATTACATTATTTATTTTTTGGTTAGCTCTTGTTTTAGTTACTATCTTGTGCCCCTGCTGATTTCTGGGTCCCTGGTTCGAACACCAGGTCGAGCAAAACATATATTGGGTTTTAATTTCAAGATTTTTTCCATAACAGCTAGGGGTAAGCATTTTAGTTTTTTAGCGGTTAAGAAGTCGGTCTAAGTTATATTCCTATGGTTGATGCTAATCTGTCCCCGATCGTGTCGGATTACCATCCCTCCAAAATAATGAGTGAAAATACTGAATAATGAGTGGAAATAAAGAGATTCACAGCTCTTTGTGCTTTAATATCTGCTAAGCTGTTGGTTAATCAGTCAAAAGTTACCGCCGAAGTATTAATATTGTTTGTTTAAAAAAAGACAAAACGGTTACAAATTTCAACGAATTCAGAAAGACAAAGAATATTTTTGTATTTTGGGTTCCAATAATACTACTTCACTCCTCGCATATGACTGCATACTGGATGTATAGATATGGGCTTATTTTAAAAGCATAATAAATAGATCGTTTGTAATCAACAGGATCTTAGCAAAATTACTCCAAGTTAATTCCGTATTTAACCAAAGACCCTGGGGTACAAATTACCTATTGTATTATGAAATAAATTCGTTTTAATATTTTTTTTCCATTTATAAATGTAATTACGGTAATTGATATTACATCGAATCGTGATTAAATGAAAGTAAATTAAAATTCTGAAGACAGCGACATTGCGATCACGGAACGTATTTATATTTTTATTGATTTTCATTGATTATGGAAATATATAATAAAAACAAAACATATATAAACTAAGTAGACAAAAGCACATATAATAATATATATTTGCCCTACATATTATACATAGAAAAATGTATTATATAACAATATAATAAGACCAGTGTTCTAAACTTGAGACATATTTCTAGTAATAAATCGAAATATTGGTCGCCCAAATCTAATTGATCCTGTGCCAATCAACGCTAATGACACAAAACCAACGATGCAAATAATCGAAATAAACTCTGATAAAACTGTATCCGAAGAGCAATGTCCACACAATCTTGCGAATAATGAACTAGACAATAACGTTATTAATATAAATGCAAGAGATATAAGATATTTGAAACATGAAGATGATATATTTGATAATAATAGTAATGATACAAATGACTATTTTAATCAAACTTTTAATAGCCATTGTGGTTACGACGGAGATAAAAGTATATCAATATTACTATGAGCGAATTCATCAATAAATCGATAATTCAAGAACTAATTTCTTAATAGCAATAATGACGTATTACTGACGTTAACATTTTAAAAATAAACTGATTACTTGAATCTTGTTCGCTGTCATAAGTAACATTGAATAAACAAAGTTTATTCTAATCTTTATTAAATCGTTTGATTAAATAATATTGGGAAACGCATTTACAATCATAATGTAAAATGAGGCGGACGTTTAACTCAAATAACTTATATAGCAGTTTAATAACAAATACATTCGAGCGTAAGTTTTTTTATGCATTTTAAGAATATTAGGGATAATGTGTTCTGTATATCTACGTTGCTATGCCCGATACCTTCCTATTCCCATCTACTAACCAGTCCTTTTACTAGGACTTCAGTAGATGACCCATTAATATATTTAATTTGTGGAGACAGCTAACAAATAGGCCAACTGATGGTGTGTGATCATCGTCGCCCGTGACATTGGCGTTGCTGCTTTACCAATCACGTTCAACACCGTTCCAAACAAAACACAGCAATATAGTGTATATATGATTTTAGGTAAAATAATTGATTGGGTCTTACCCACCCCATGCTCTAAGACTTTGTACAAACCCGTCTGGGTAGATATCCACATATCAAATATTCTGCCGCTAAACAGAAATACATAGTACTGTTCTGTTTTGAAGGTGCACCCTGCTGTTTTGAAGGTGAGCCAGTGTAATTAAAAGGACAAGGGACATAACGTCTTAGTTACCATTGTTAGTGGCGCATTGACGATCTATGGTCAATATTTCTTACAGCGCCTACAGTGTCTATGGGCGATGATAAGCGCTTACCATCAGCTGACCCATTTGTCCGTACGCCTACATTTTATACACAAAAACATGTATTATATAACAATAGAATAAGACCAGTGTTCTATAACTTGAGACTTATTTCTAGTAATAAATCGAAATATTGGTAACCCGAATCTAATTGATCCTGTGCCATTCAACGCTAATGACACAAAACCAACGATGCAAATAATCGAAATAAACTCTGATAAAACTGAATCCGAAGAGCAGTGTCCACGCAATCATGCGAATAATGAACTAGACAATAACGTTATTAATATAAATGCAAGAGATATAAGATATTTGAAACATGAAGATGATATATTTGATAATAATAGTAATGACGAAAATGACTATTTAAATCAAACTTTTGATAGCCATTGTGGTTACGACGGAGATAAAAGTATATATTACAATAAAATTAAATGTTTAACAATTATAAATAATAATGCCAAATCCGATACATCATCAACTGACCGATTAGATGATATTGAAGTAATTGAATTTGAAAATGCACTATGCGACGACATTACGAGGAACTGTAAGAATTCATATAAATTTTTCGAAAGCCGTGATATTTGCAAAGAAGAATACAAATGGATGTATTCTTCAAAAAATATAAAAAAATGTCTAGAAAATTACCATGAATCATCAAGTTTCACGAGCAATTCAACCGATTCTACAATCACTGACGACGATGATCAAACCATAGACAAGAATCGAGTTCCCACGCCCATTATTAATTACATACCTAAACTAAACCTACCGTCGTCACCTTTACCGACCCTAACGGAAGTAGCGGAACCGGATAAACAATCTCTATCCGATACTACTGAAGCTAGTTCAAATTATAGTAACATTTTTCGAAAATCAATGAACAGTTGGTTACAAGACGGATCAGGCGACGATAAATATAATAGAAATAAAACACCTAAATATATACAATCGAAATTAAGTACTTTATCAGAAAGAGAAAGGAGGAGAAGTAAAATAGCTGATTTAATAGACAAGAAATTAGATAATATAGAGCAAAGTGTTTATTGTGAACCAGATGTTACTTTTCATAAGCATTCAGTGAGCGCTACATCAAGCGTCGAAAGCACTGAGAAAGATTTTAGCGCAACATATACAAATACTACAATACCAAAAACCGAAAATGTTATAAACGATGAACCAGATACGATTAATGGTAGAAACTATGATAAACATAAAAAAATACAAAAAGTTCAAATAAAAGTCGATACACCAATAATGCGTACAGAAATTTCAGATCCAGTCGAGACATTAGAAGGAAACTGGATAGATAATGGTGACGATAAAACAATAGCAGTATATGATTATGATTTTAATACAATAGATGGTACCGTTCGTAGTAAAGATGCAAAGGACCTCTCGAATGAAGAAGGCAGCGCTATTCAATCTGTCAATGTTTTTTTAAAAGTAGCTGAACACACTAGGAGACCAGCATGTAAAATACCTTCCTTAGATATTTCTTTTGAAACAGATCTCGATGATGATAAATCATGTTTTAAACGAATTTTTAAATTCATACTTTGCTGTAAATAATAAGGTTATTGTAAATAAAACAAATAAACATTAAGTTGGCGAATTTATTAAATTCAATCACTATTAACTTCCAGTAATTGAAGTAATTAAAATAAACCTGTTGTTAAACAATTAGGTACTTGCAAAAGAGACCACTTCACGACACAAATCATCAAAACCTTCTATTTACACACATTTCCTTATCACAATATTGTTAACGAGCTTTCAAACGCTGCGTACAACGCTGTGAATACATTTAAAAAAAAAACATTTATTTCTTAGGAATGTAAGAATGTCATGCTTTACAATTATTCGTATTCAAAAATTAAACAAATAAATGAAGCAAACAGTATTTCATCGTGTAAAGTGCTCGGTATGAACAGACGTCTAAAGGTGACTGGCCTGTATTTGAACACAATGTAACATGTTGCAATGTGAGCAATAGTGTAGTCAGCACAGCGAGCCGAGCCTCCTCCCACGAGGAGCACAGAGTGTCCTCATTGTCGGTGTCCCGGTGAGTCACAGAAATAGGTCAGTAAAAATCGACGACGTCATCGTTGCGAGCACATCGCACGTATCGCATGAATGTCATTTAATATTTATGTTATCGTCTGACATCTGAGCACTTGGCTCGCACCTAGCATTAACAACGCACTCGCAACTAGCACGGCTATCTACAGTACTCAAAACTAGCACGGCTATCTACCGTACTCAAAACTAGCACGGCTAAACCCCGCACTCGCAAACAACGGCTAATCACTGTGCTCGCAACGAGCACGCACATTATGACTGGCGTCATAAGGTCACGTTCGTTGCAAATGATACATAACGATAAAATTTTAGGTCAGTCGCCCACTTAAAGAGTCAATGTTAAAATTACATGTATTTTGTATATTCAATAGGTAAGCTTAAATATTTATAATTCATCAACAACTATTTTATTATTTTGTCAATTATATTTATGACACCTAATAAGGATATTTAAAAACCGGAAAGAGGCCAACCAGCCCTTTTAAATCGATATTAATTATTACTTTGATAAAAACACATTTCCATTGAAATAAATTATAGGACAGTCATTTTAAAGAGAGCCGAGATGTGTCCAGTCGAACATATAGATCTAAGACGGAGATCGCAGGTACAAATCCAATCCGGCTTTTTAAATCCTATTACTTTTCCTACTTTTTTAATATTTGTAATGTCTTGTATCTGCACTAGGCGCAAATTATTCTGCCAATACATAATATTGGCAGAAGTATTATTGAGAAGATATGAAAAAGACTGATCGGCTCCAATTTTTTAAATATTAATTGTTGATATGAGTAGAACTTTTCAGATGTCACAGAATATGTGATTTTTAATAAGCGAAACTTTTCCAATATTCTTAATTCATATTCAAAAATCGAATAGTCATAATATATAAATACGAGTGCCAAGATCATGCCAAACGAGATTGAATTTAATATATAATAATGCGTCTAATACATATTTACTGGCCGAAGACTAAAAAGTATGAGCTGCACAGTAATTTCACTAGTCTGAACATGCCACAGCTATGAGTGTAAATTCGAAGTCACACCATCCTATACGTTAACAACGCACAACAGCTGAATCGCGAATCGGGTTGTTATTAAGATTTCCATAAACGGCCATCCCCGACGTACGAATGTTATTGTATGAGACAAAACGTTCACAGATACACGTTTCGAAATCACATTAAGGCAGGGTGTAAATGACAGGTTTCCTGACTTGGTTGAATTCAGAATTGGCCAATTAGCCAGGCAATTATTATATATTAGCCTTCCTATTAGGAAGTAACTACTGCCAGTACGTTTACAAACTGCCGATAGATAGACAGCAACTGGCGCATTCCAAAGGGAAATTTGGCGTGAGCTCTCGTTGGAACTTTTTATTATGAAATGAAAACGTAGTCAAGAAACCTAACGCTCGTGCCGTGCCCTAGCGGTTACGGCATATCAGGCTCGCAGCTGTCGTCGGCCGACTCGCCCGGCTCGCGCGGCCCGTCCGGCCCGACCGGTCACGAAGCGGTGGGCAGCGCGAACTCCCGGCGGATGTAGAACAGGATGTAGGGCTTGCACGAGGCCACGGCGCTGGCGTCCGTGGCGCGCACCGTCTGGTCGTTGAAGTGGAACCACTGCTCCTCGTTGATGGCGAACGCCGTGTAGTGGCCCGAGCCGGCGCTGCAACGGACGGGAGCGATCAGCACATCACTAGTGTGTCGGCATGTTGGGGTCTGATGTGATAACTTATAAAAACTAAATAATAATTTTATGAATTATTTTTTCTCTTATATATCAAAATCTTTCGCAAATTATCTATTTAGGTTCAGCTAAGTGTTACAGAATCGCATGAAATATACGCCAAAGCTCCTTGGGAATGCTTCAATATTTAGCATTGGCATTTATGGATGAGTTTAACGAGACGCGGATGCGTTTAACTGGGCGATTAACTCTGCCAGAATCGACATGGCACATTTTCTCTCACAGATCCAGTCACTGTATTACTCCAGTTTATACTGTGATTGTTGAATGTTAGTCTCTAGCGTGTTGTGTGGTGGGGTGGTGTGGTAGAGGGTGGTGTGGTGGAGTACCCGGAGCCGTGGTGCACGATGACGGCGGCGAGGTCGTACAGAAAGCTGCCGCGACCCGAGCGGCGCGTGTCGGGCACGTTGGCGAGCACGAAGCGGGACATGTCCAGCGAGCTCAGAGGGAACGATATGTTTGTGTCTACTTTTGTCCTGAAATTATATTCATTATTGTAAGCAATGCCTTTGCACTTCATATATACACATGCGACATGTGTCAATTGCCTAACTCTCGTAATCCAATAGGACGGCAAATCGTAAACGATCGGAAAGAGTTCAGGCGCAGGACCAACGGCTTTACGTGCTTTCCGAGGCACGGAAGAGTACACATTTCCAATTACCAGATTTCGGGCTGCTACTACAAATTTGTTGGCCCGACCTGGAATTTGAACTCACTCTCGGGATCTGCGGCCTTATATCTTAACCAAGACACCAGCGATGCAGTCAAGAGTCAGATACAAGAGTGAAAAAATACAATTCTACTACTACGGTCTACAATTTTAGGACATAAAGATAGAAGTTTTTATTTAAATTTGAATAAGCTTACCTAAAATAATTATGCCATCGGAATCTCTTGAGATGTAAACATAGAACATTGGGTAATCTCCGTATCCAAAACTGCTTGGTTGATTTCTGTTTACATTTACAACTACTGCAGAAGTAACGCTCTGTATCGGCCAGCTCTTCAACCTAAAACGATAAAATATATTATGCAAAACACATACCGATATGGAGAGACGTGACAAATAATTATTACTCATGTGACTTAACCACTGTATTGTTAATTATGAAGGAATTAAAGTATGAAAGAAAATTTTTGTATTTTTTACATATAGAAAATAAAAACAATAATACCTGAACGAAACTCGCGAGACAGTCAGTGAGTGCCACCGGAGACTCATGTCTACCTGACTCGGGTAACTCCAGAGACAGATCTAGGAATGGGTCAAATTTCTTACTATCTGTACCACAAGCTAGGCAGCGGACCTGAAAATAAAAAGTTAATTGGTATAATCAATTGATTCAATTACAAATATTTATAATACATTTGCATACTTTAGGAATGTTTTTCCAATTCACAGCACAGATGGAGAAACTAATTTTATTATATAATGTTTGTTTTTAGTAAACATTAGCTAGGTCACTCGGTTTCACCTAAGCTCACTGAGTGTGGAAACTCATTGACAAAACAGCAGTAATTAGTATTGTTGTGTTTGGTTTGAAGGGTGAGTGAGCCAGTGTACCTACATACACAAGGGACATGACATTTTAGTTTCCAAACTTGTTGGTGCATTGGCGATGCGATGTACGGGATGTTTAATTTTTCTTACAATGCCAATGTCTGTGGGCGGTGGTGACCACTTACCACTGTGGTAAGGGTGGCCCATTTGGGAGCCCGTCTACCGTACGTCTAGAAAAAAATTGCCAGATAAGTTGTCATTTATGATTACAGTAATGAAGTAAGTTAACGATATCACGCACCTCGCTCTGCAGCGTTCCGCCGAACACGGCCGTGACGATGGAGGCGGCGGGCCGCTCCGTCGGCAGCAGCTGCTGCAGCTCCGTGTGCAGTCTGCAATTTTACACAACTTATTCAACCTTGGAACACAACCCCTTTTCCAATCACAAGAGTACAGACAAACAAAACTTAATTATACATATTCCATGCGATTTGCTAATAGCTCTGCTTGCCTAGTTCGAGTTTTTTTACTTATTCGATAGCGTTGACGTTAACTACGATTTGTATGGTATGAAAACAGCGCCATCTAGTGACAATAATCGGAATGCGAGTATGTAAAAAACCATTAAGCTGTTGTATTATGCACTACAAAAAATGCTTGATTAATCAAGATTAATTAAACATATATATTTATTTATAATAAAACACTAATCTACTAAACTATACGAAGTTCAGTGGAATAGTTCATAATCCTTTCAGTTCAATACATGATAGTATGTATATAAATTTATTAATATTTCATATTCAGTGATGATTGCTGCGGGATGTTGAGATTTTGTTTTGTTGTTTCAAAAATTGTCCACTGATAAAATTAATGAAAAAATAAGTAATAGCTAAACTCACCTATCCAACATATACCGCAAAAATTCGTGCGCGTCCTGTTGCTGGTAGCCGCGAAACCGTGGAACCACCTTCCAGATGACCAGGAACAGGCATTCTGGAGATATGGCGCCCTTCGACCCGCAGCCGCCCGTGTTCAGGTTTATAAGTACCTGTGGTAACAATAATTATTATTTAAATACTGTATTGTATATTAAATACAATTTTCTTACAATATTGTCATCAACCACTGAGCATTTTTTTTTATATAAAATAGGCAGGCAGATGGGCAAATGACCCATCGACGGTTAGTGGCCACCACAGCCTAATGAATCCGTAATTTTTTTTATCATTCCTTACATCACCATAGCATCAAGTCTTGCAAACTAAGATTTTATGATGTTTATGCACTGGTTCACTCACACTTCAAACCGCAACACATCAACACTAGTATTGCTGTGTGGCGGCAGAATATGTATGGCTTTTATGTATGGCATAAAAATTATGTTTTATTTGAACCTGCAATTCTAAGTTAAGTTTGATATATTTCATCTGAACTATTTTGGCGTTCAATGAAGCCATACATTGTTATGGTATATCAAGTTCTCACCTTTCTGAGCTCCTCTGCCATCACAACGTCATGCATCTCTTGACGGGTGTAACTCCTTGAATGGTAAACTTTACGTCCGTTCGATTTCATTTCCAACGACGGCAGCTGACTGAAGTAACAACTAAATTCCTGTATATTATTAAGACTCTGCAGCACCGCATTCATAAAACATGTGTTGCCTAAATTTTTTAAACCTACTATCTTCTTTTCTCTCTGACTTTTTCCATTACAAGGAGATGATTTCTTCTCTTTGCTCCTGGAAGGTTGACTTGTATTCTCTGCAGAGCTACTGTCTTCGGAATGAGATCGTTTCCGTGAACGTGGTCGCAAGCTGCGGACTGGTTCTTCCGGATTCTAAAATGACAGTAAATACAGTTTATTATTTTTAAAATATTGAAATATACCACATTGATGACTGGCTTATAATACGGCCTCTAATCTAAAGTCTAAAAGTTAGCAGTCTTATATTAACAATATTTACTATGTCATTAACGATTTTAAAAAAAAGATGATTTTTTTTCAACATTGTTTAATATATCAAATTTAGTTGAATTTAATTTCACTTGTAAAATTGTATTTTTTTACAAATAATTGAAAAATGTATTGATTTGTTTTTATTTGTATAAATATAAAAAAAAAATTAAACAAAACAATTTAGCTCGTATTGTTATAACATTAGCTAAAGACTATCACAATTTGTAATGCAATAAACTAATTTCGACAATACCTTTGTAGTCTTTGATGTTTTATTATCTGGTATTTCAGAGACACTGGGCTCTGAGCTCGGAACATCACATGAGCTTGTCGGTGTCACTTCAATGCTATTGTCTTCAATGATACTCGGTGACAATCCAATCTTATCGCTTGAATCCAATTCATTAGATATAGGACTGTTGGGATTCTGATTGTCGTTGACATCTTCAATTTGTTCTATGTTGCTATTTGGTTCAGCGTCTCCATTATTCCTAACATGCATAATACTTTGCCTTATTTTGTCTATACTTTGAAGATCTACATCGTTTGATACATAGTCATCACATTTATAACTGCAAAGAGAAATCATGTTATAGTGACGATTATACAAAAGTGGCTAGACGAATTCACGGTAGCGTGCGCAAGCGATCCCGTGGCGCTCCTCATTAAGACGGAAAGAGTACCGCTGGTTTTTTAGTGGATATTCCGATGTTCGGGGCGCAATTAACGCCTTCGACACCGGCGAGCCCTACATACCCCCCACAGTTCCCGTGGAGGAAAGGCATAATGCGTTTTTCCAGTGTTAAAAAAAAATGAAAGTGGCTAGATGTAAGACCACAGACCCGGAGGTCCTGGACTCAATTCCCAGGTTGGGCCAATAAAAAGTTATTGGGTTTTTCTGTCAGAAAATTCTCAGTAGCAGCCTGGAGTCTGGAAGTTGGTAGCTAGGGAATAGAGTACAACAGTGTTTGCGCATCTATAATATCACCTGCGCACGGTGGCTAATCTCTCTTGAGATTAGGAGGACATTATTATTATTATTATACAAAACAAAAAATTAATGAATAAACTTTAAACTTTAGTGTACACAATTTTATTTTACAACAAAGTCTTATTAATTGTAACAAATCCATTAAATAATACAGATAAATAAATTATTTATATACAAAGTCAACACTTACTATCACACTGAAAACTATCAGGAACATATTAGTTTCTATGTAACATCTAATTTAGATATATTATCTGTGTTATTAGGACGCTGAGTATTATATTTTTAATGAGTAATTTTAGTAAGTCAACAATGTATGTGTATTTTTAATATCAATATTCTTTTAATATCTCACCAGTAAACCGAGTATACATCGCAGCTCATACATAGTTGATGGTCAAGTGTTTCTGCATGATGTTTTGCATGTCCGTTGGCATACCGGCCACAGTTGACAACACCACATTGCAAACATAGCCAATTCTGCTCCTTGATCGCACATTCTGTATTCAAAAATATTTTATATGAACACCTCTTCTTTTCGTATATACAATAGCAACGGTATTAATAATTTTAATATTAGTCGATAAAATTACTGTAAGTAAAAATATTCTCGACGATCAAATTTATGATCAAGTCAAACCTAGTTCCTGCAGATCTTATTCTTTAGTAGGTATCTAATATTCGTAAAGTAAACAAATGGAGGATCAGATTTAATTGAACTATATGAAAGCAAATCGCTGATGATGTCAGAGATTAGTTCAACTACGCAAAACTAAATCTATGCCAGCTTTAATGTTAATGTTTTGCTTAGTGAGTCATTATGTTCCGTTGCGAATTAATATTATGGGGTTAGCTGCGTCGACTAGTGAATAGTAACTAAGCAAGTTGCACGAGTTTAAAAAAAAAAATAGTACTGCATAACAAGTTAAATTATGAACCATAAAACTTAGACCTCAAATCGTATAGGTAGGAAACGTATTGTATTAGATAATTTAACGCATCGCAATCACATCTTCACGGTCACCCATGCCGCGCCCCCTCCCGCTCCGCGCCTTATGAACAGCTGATTATTTTAGCTCGCTGTATTGATTTTTCAAACTAACCTCCCGTTATGGATTTGATGTAGCGTATTTTTACAAAAGCTAATTATAACCGGCAAATACAATATTAAATAAATATAAATGCGTATTTTATACCTGAACAATTAAAGTCCTTTGTGATCACAGTCTCCTCACCGAAAAGATCGCTATCCAAGTTAACGTTATCTAATAAATGGGTACATTCCATTATTCATAATAATTAGAATATAAAAATAACACAATAAAATAAGTTCTTTAATTCATAGATATTCAAGTAAGTGCTTCTGCACATAAAATAGGAATCACAAAATGGTACTCCCGAACGCGAACGAGAGCAATTTATCCATTTCACACATTGAGTAGGAGCGAATGAGCAAGAAAACATCAAGCAAACGAAACACCGCAAACAACAATCCCTACGTTCGGATACGCGTACCGGCAAAAATATGTCAGGTTTTGTTTCATCCTAAATATTTGCCTCATTTCTATATTTCGTATTAAATATATGTTTAAATGGAATTTTATGATTCAATTTGTTTTAACTAACTTTCGTGACTTCGCATGCATGATAGGAAGTAGATTTCGATGCCCTGCATAGCCTAGATAGGCCTAAATAAACATATAAGGACTCCTAGTCCATATACATCTGTGGACCATCATTTTCCCTTTTTCTAATATCCGAAAATAAAATTGCGTTATGCCTTATGGTAGAAAAAATATCTACCACAACGCAATGTTATTCATAATTACAATGTTTTGTTTAATACATTAAGAAGGTATGCCATCACCGATTTTAAATAGGAGCAATATTTAATTTCGTTACAAATATAAATGCTCATTTCCCTTATATTATATTTATATATAATTGTCCTGTCTAAGGATCTGTCCGCCCTGGGCTTATATGTTAAATCCGAGCATAAGCTATTTATATTCCTGATTTCTTCAAAATCCATCCAGCCCTTTTCGCGTGATTGAGTAACAACTAACAAACATCCAACTTTCACTTTTATAATAATAGCAGGACTCAATAAATTTACCCCTCCATAAAAAAATATTCCATTAACTACCGTTTTCCCTTTTAGTTTTTTACACGTACTAGGTCAATATTTTTTTTTAAATTATTTATTTATTATTTTATAAAGGCAAAAATCCCGAGGTTGGCGGTTATAATCCTGGGTTGGGACCAAAAAAAATTAAAGCCTTTTTATATCGAAAAATTCTCATTAGAAGCCTAGTGCTTCTAGCCTAGCCTAGCCTACAGTAAGTTTGTATGCTGAGAGCATCAGAAAGCACATAGCCTTTGATTCTGCACCTGAAACTTTACTTATCGGATTTTGGGATTGAAGGAAAGGTACTTCTATGCTTGCGTATTATTATATGTCCTGCAAAGTAGCCTAATATCGTGTAAAAGCCAAAATCAGTCAGGAAGAAATCATAATCAACCTTTAATACATAACAGACCTTAAGTACCCTTTAGTACTAGACCGAGGGACTAAGGGCCCCATAAGTCTGATTTATACATAAAAGTATATTTATTTATTTATATATTTATTTTAAAAAAAGATTCATAATTATAATGAAGATATTGGAAGCTATAATTTTTAAAGTTACTGCCAAGATTTAGTATAAGTTTATGCTTTAATTTGGCATTTAGCATACTGCTATTACTACTAAAATCTTATTGGACCTAATACAAATTACAAGTAAATAAAACAATTCCAGATAAGTTTAAAAATTTATTATTCTTAATTACGTCTGCCACTGTATCCACCCTGAGTTGCAGGCTGGGTTAGTTGGAGACCGTTGATGTTGTTGAAGTCAAGCATTTTCAACATGTCCTTGGTGTCAGGATCCACTTCAATGATGTCATGTTCCAAAGCGGACACTTCGGGAACGTAGTTGTCACGCCTTTCACGTTCCTCCTCTTGTAGTTTGATTGAGATACCTCGAACTTGGGAATGTCTGAGACGTCTCATTAAATGGGTTGCAAACCTAAAAAACAAATTGTTCACTTTATATTCACCGGAACAGCTCCAATACCATACTGACAAAGTACTAAGGAAGGTTTGACTGTTCATGATTAAAGTCATTGTAGTATGACTGATGTATTAATTCAAAATAGCATCTGTGTAATCTAATTGAATTAAGATTGTTTTCTCTTAAATAGATATTTTAGTTATACTATTAAACTCCTATAAAATAATGTTAAATTCTTGTATTGTATTTTAATTCTAAATTAGTTATTTTATTATATTAATTTATCCATATTCAATTCAAATATTATTTTTGACATGTAGTATTATTATATTTATGCCTTATGAATGACCTTCTGTGGATATAATGAATTTCATCATGTTTTAATCATTTGCTAAATAATTATCTAATTAAATATATCATAATTTTAAAATAATTGAAAAACTTTATAAATAAACAATATATGTATATATTATAAATAAATTTTTAATTTACTTTCACTGATCATATTACTTGTCAGTATTTTAATATTCCTTAAATTATATACATATATATAACAAAATAGTAAACAATTATTAAGTTTAACTTGAGCAAAACTATTTCACATAACCTGAAAAGGTAAAATTAATTACTTACCCTGCAATTTTGTTACGAAGAGGCTTGGTGGGAATAATAGCAATTTCCTCACATATTCTCTTGTTTGTATCAAAATCAAGAGTTAATCTTGTGTAGTACTTCTCGATAATGATTTTTGCTGCTTTTTTTACGGTCTTAGTTCTAACACGACCCTGAAATTTAAAGAGTAATAAATGTAAACGTAAATATAAATGCTATTATCTGCAACTCAATATAATATGTACATTTTGTAGGTGAAAAATGAAACAGTACCATGATTATTTAGATAAAAATTGATTTTAGTGTAAAAATAATTCTTACCATTATGAAAACTATGTATCCGCCGTTTGACAGTTAACAGAAAAGGAAAACTTCGCAGTTTACAGATTATAGATTGTTTATTTAGACAGATATAAAATCGATGTTCTTCATTAGAGCAATGTATTCGCTGATTTAAAAAAAAAAAACAGATACAATTGATTTATATTATATTTTCATAACGTATTCAACTTATTATATTTTTGTAATAGCAAAATAACGTTCGATAATATAAAAAGTTTCAATTTGTTTTTTTTTTAATAAAATAAAATAACCGTAGATGCAAAGTAAATAGAACTTCTATTTTTTATGTTTTTTATTTATTTATTTTGAAAAAAATACACATATCTTAAAAAATATATAAGTACGATAGTAACTACAATAGTAATACTGTGTCGTAGCTACTAAAAAAAGATAATATTACAATTAAATAATTTATTTGCTATTAACCAATTATAATTCTATAAAATATATTATTAGAAGTTACATGGCATGATAATTAAGATTATTTATGACAAATCATAATATAATGTAAGACGCTTTACAACAATACTTTCATTAGCTTACCGGTCAATAGAATTTCTTATTATAGGTAATATTATAGGTCTCTTCGTAACATTTTACATTTACAAATAAAAACTTTCGGTTTCTAAATTTACCTAAATTTCTAATGAATACAGCTATTTGGGCCCATTCAAAAATATTTTATTGTCTATGAAAAAAATCGAACGTCCGAAACCCGAGTAACTCGAGTTAGTGGCGCTGTCATCAATTTGTGGTTCTTTTACTAATTTTATACTGGTGTGGATTTGTGGAAGAATCCGTTTTCCGACGCGGTTGTGCAAATTTGCCGCGCGATAGTTGTTCGATCAATAATCCATTATTTTAGGATATTACCTTGTTTGAATATTTACCTTGCCTGTTATTACATATTTTCTTCTTTTTAACACATATATTAATTTTTCAAGATGTTTTGGGGTAAGTAACCGGTAACCATATACCACCACGTGTTTGTTAATTTAAACAACTGATATTACCAAAAAGTTTTAAATATAACGTTAAACAGATATTTAAGATGAACAATACCAATTTGTAAAATATTCTTAGGTGGAATTCGTTATATACTCATACTATTACCTCGCAACGTGTGTGACTTAAAATGCCGTCAACACATGTTGAATGTATTTCATATATCATACTGAACTTTAATTGCTTTAACAATAACTTTAAATCACAATTAATTTGTCGAAATAAGAAATTTATTATGTTTAGGATTAATAATGGAACCAAACAAGCGGTACTCCCAAATTGTGGAGAAGCCGTTCCATATATCGCAAGCGGCTATGGACATTTCCACCGGCGACAACGATCCATGCCAGGTGATGATTGTGGTGGATGGCAAAAACTTCCTCGTGTGCACATTACAGAAGGGCAAGACCATTCAAGTCCCACTCGACCTGTATTTTAAGAGTGGAGATGCTGTTTCATTCTTGACAAATGGTAATATATATATTTATATTGTTTTACAATCATATAAGTTTTAACGATAACTTTATACATATTTTTAGTAGAATTATCATATTAAAATAAAATTAAGCTAATAACCTTAATTTTTAAATGTGTTTCCAAATCTTAGGCAAATGCAATGTTCACTTGACGGGTTACCTGGATCCTGAGTTTGAGGAGGAAGCTACAGAGGATGAAGAGGAAGAGGAAGATGAAGAAGTACCAGCTCCCGCCAGAAACAAGCGCAAACTGGAGAACAGCAATGAAGGAGCTACTAGCAAGAAAGCAAAAAAGGTATGATTTTATTGGTCTAAATACAAATACTGGCTTACTTAAGCATAAGTACTAATACAATACAAGCTGGTGACCTTTGAATTCAAAATTTGGTATTGCTTTAAATAATTTTAAAAAAGCTGATGGCCCAGTGGTAAGTACACATGAATCTTAACCGATGATCATGGGTTCAAACCCGGGCAAGCACTACTGAATATTCATGTGCTTAATTTGTGATTATAATTCATCTCGTGCTTGACGGTGAAGGAAAACATTGTGAGGAAACCTGGATGTATCTAATTTCACTGAAATTCTGCCAAATCGCATTGGAGCAATGTGGTGGAATAAGCTCTAAACCTTCCCCTCAAAAAGGGAGAGTAGAGCCTTAGGAGAACTTAGCCCAGCAGTGGGACATTTACAGGCTGTTACTAAATGTCAGTGAAGTATTTTAAATGCAATGAACCATGCTTTTTTCGAAACAATGTATTGATATATTTTTAAATATTAGATTTTATTTCCAATTTCCTTAATAAGTCAGAATCTTTATTTAATATACAGCTTTTAACTAATGTATACTTGTTCCTGGTATTAATGGTAGAAACCTTTGGGTAAATAGTAAGCATCCTAGTAGCATACTCATTATATTAATTTAGACGCAGTTAATTATAAAATATACATATTTTTTTTTATTTTCCACTAATTTATATTTACCCTATTTACTTATCTTTATACTATGTCTACTAAAATAGTAATTTATATAACAGCATGAGAAAAAGGCTGCTGCTGCTGCTGCCGACAGCTCTGACGAGGAGGGTGAAGATCAATTACAAAAGTTCCTCGATGGGGAGGACATTGATACTGATGACAATGATGAGTCATTCAAAGTTAATACATCTGCTGAAGCAACAGAAAGGTAGAATAAATTTCATACCAATTTTTAAAAATGTGTAACAGTTGTGTACGTAACAGAAAACTATTTTCTTATTTACTTTGCTGGTGACTGACAAAGTAACTATTCATCTGATAGTTTCTAGATGTTAATTGTTAGTTCCTTTTCTAAAAGTTCTGGCATACAGATGATCTCAAACATCTCACGTTATTTATGATTATATGACATATATTTTGAGATTGAGATTGATTACCTTGAGAATACCTTGAGATTTCAAGAGTGTTTGCTGTATACCAAATTTTAAAATTCAAGAAACATAAATTAATCAAATAAAAATACATATTTGCATTCTTAAGTCTCTAAAACTTTAAAGTTTTGGTTTAAACCAACAACCCAACTGACTTAACATTAAACACGATCTATAGTTGTTCTATTATGTTCTTATGTGATTATTTTTATAGTACTATCTTAACTAAGTTCCCGTTGTGTATTGGACAAAATAATTGCTTTGTTTAAAATATAAGGTTAAACAACATTTAACTCATGTTCATCATTAGAGACCGTTTTTCTGTCTTTCTGGATATAAATGAAATTCCATGTCGGAAAACCGATGTCGTGTCTGACAGAGAATTGTTAGCTGCAGATTTCTGGCAATAAAATACCCAGCAAATACACTTTATGTGGCGCAAAAGTAGCTATTCTTAGAACCAACGAAAATAAAGGTTTTCTATATTGTGGTGAGCTTGAACTTCGGTGTAAGCTATGCTGAAATTCAAGGTTAGATAAGGTACTTCCATGCAGCTGCATTAACTTTAGTAACTGCATGCACATAGTCTTGGTAATACCATATTTTAGGAAACAGTGAGAACTTATTCAAGGTCTTAATATTTTGGTACATATAATAATGGTAAGTATTATAATTTATATCAATTACAAGTGTCTTATATATGACAATTGTTCTAACGTTGGTTTAACTTACATTTTAAATAGCCTTGATTCAAATGTGGTGATTACTGCTTGTGTCTTGTTATATGAAATGTATTATGTCAAATAGGTAATCTAAAAGTATGAAGTATGAATAAGTAAATTTCATTACAATAATTTGTCCTGGTCACCGATTTCGGTCATGGTAGCCAATATCAAGAAAGATTAGCCAACTGTGCTGAATATATTATAGTGTGTGCTCACAGGTGCTTTCTGTTCCTTCAATCATATAATGTGATGAGACAGTACCCAAACCAGAAAGAGTTCTGAAAATCTTTGACAGAAAGACCCAATAACTTTTTATTGGCCCAACCTGGGGTTCAAATTCAAGACTTTGGGATCTGCAGTCTTATCTAGCCACTAGACCAACGATGCAGTGAAATATCATTAACAAATTAAATTTATAAAATATCTCTGAAACAGACGACTATAAATATCTATAGTGTGGCCAATAGAAGCCTTCTGTAGGTTTGCTTTGATAATTGCTCAGTAAGTTCCTGAGAAAGGAACAAACCAAAATTAGAGTGACAATATCTCAATTTCTATTTCATATTTCTATGTGTTTTCACTTCATAGCTTCACCCATTTTGTCTTTTGTTTACAATTTCATGTGCTTATTATAATGATTTTCTATATTCAAATGTTTTGATGAATAACAGTGATGACGAGTCTGATGAGGATGAAGATGAGGAGGAAGATGACGATGACAATGACAACGACAATGGAGATAACTCTTCAGAGAAAGCAGACACAACTTTGGATACCAGCAAGGATGACAGCACTGTAGACATGTCCAAGCTATCCAAGTCACAAAAACGTCGCCTGAAGAAGAAACTACAGAAGCAGAAGGAACCTCAAGTAAATGGAGTTGAGAAAGCTAAGAAGAAGGTATGTTTTCTGCATTTTTTATAAATGATTTTTAATATGTTTTATATTATATAAATATATACAAGTGTAGTTTTTTACCCTGCAGCTGTGATGTGGCTTCTGGCAGAGTAGAATAGATTTAAAATAACTTTGTTTATATGCCATATCTTCTTCTTCGAGTGCCACTCCGACTAGCGAAGGTTGGCAGTCAGCTTTAAGTACTCCTTCTTGTTCTTCGCGAGGCGAAAAAGTTCGGCAGCACTCGCGATTCCCGTCCATTCACGGATGTTGCACAGCCAAGACTTTTTTCTGCGCCCAACAGCTCTCCTTCCGGCAACTTTTCCCATCATAATCAGTTGCAAAAGTTCATATCTTTCATGCCTAAGCACGTGTCCGAGATATGCAACTTTTCTCTTCTTGACAGTCTCCAAAAGTTGCCGTTTTTGGTTGACGCGTCGCAGAACTTCCACGTTCGAGACCTTTTAAGTCAACTAATGGCCAACATACGTCTATAAGCCCACATCTCGAAAGCTTCTATACGTTATTTGAGGTCTTCTTTAATTGTCCACGCCTCGCATCCGTAAAGAAGTATAGGCCAGATGTAACAATGTTGGAGTCGTATGCGCACAGGGATCTTAAGTCTGCGATTGCAGAGTACTTTTTTCAACGTGCAGAAGGCACTTCGAGCTATTTCTATGCGAGTCTTTACCTCCTGTTCACAGCTCCAGGTGTCGTTAGCCTATGTCGTTAGATATTTGTACTTGCGCACCCTCGCAATTTTTTGGCCTGCTACAATGATAGCAATGTCATCGAAGCTATTTTTAGATAACACCATGATCTTCGTTTTTGATTGGTTCATCCTCAGACCAGCGTTTTCACTGCACTCATTAACACGGCTCATAATTAATTGCAGCTCTTCAGGAGATGATGCTATTAGGACTGTATCGTCAGCGTATCTGATGTTGTTAATATACCGGCCATTTATTTTGACTCCACATTCTTGGCCTTCAATTGCTTCTGCTATTATTTGTTCTGAGTACAAATTAAATGGCGTGGGTGATAATATACAGTCCTGTCGGACTCCTCTCTTTATTTCTACCTCATCAGTCTCCTCATTGTCAACTCGTACAGTAGCCTTCTGGTTCCAATACAGATTCTGGATAATGCGTACATCTTTGTCATCGAAGCCGATATCATGTAATATTGCAATGAGACGGTCATGCAGTACTCTGTCAAAGGCTTTTTCGTAATCGATGAAACAAAGGAAAACGTCTTGTTGCATGTCTCTGCATTTTTGTACGAGAACCTGCATTACAAAAAGGGCCTCTCTCGTGCCCACTCCTATTCGAAAACCAAACTGACTATCTGAGAGATGTTTTTTTAAGAGCGTTTGTGACTTCATTTTTCAGGATAGGATATCCCTCATTTGGATCACAATTTACCGCTATGCTTCGAAAATCGTCGGCAAACATTGATGAAATGTATTGTTCCCATAGGTGTTTTTTTCCTGATATATCTAATATGGGAATATTATTTTCATCCGTAAGTTGGTGAGTGGTCTTTTTGTGTCCTACCAAAGATTTTATTTCCTTATGCAGGTTAAATGCATCATGTTTAGCATAAAGGTCCTCCACAAAATCACACTTGCACTGATACCAAGCATCTCTAGCATAACGAACTTCACGCCAAATTTTCTTATCAATCTCAGTATACTTGCTTTTGTCGGAATTCTTGTAGATTCTCCTTTCTTCGATAAGATCATATATTTTTTTCTGTCATCCAATTCTGCTTAGGAATCCAATCTCTTTTCAAGTGTGTCTTATTGATGTTTAATATTTTGTTCTTCATTGAACACCACTCTTCCTCCACCGTACGCATTATCCCAGGTTTCTCATCTGCTGCCCACTCGTTTATTTCTTTCGCCACTTTATCTTGGATGTTAAGTTCTTTAAGTTTCCTCACGTCTATTGCGTGGTACTGTATTCTCTTCTTTAGTTGTTTGAGTCTACATGATATTGTCGCTACAACTGGATTATGGTCAGATCTTATATCAGCCCCAGGATAGGTCTTAGCACTTTTGACACAATCACGAAAGCGATTATTGATCAGGATGTAATCTATCTGATTTCTTATAATTTGCTGAGGGGTATGCTTAGGTGACGTCCATGTATACAACCTCCTTGGTGGTAATTGAAAATAAGTATTTATGATAGCAAAAAATCACTCTCTTGGCAGAATTGTACAAGGGCATCTCCGCTCTCATTCCTTTCCCCAAGTCCGAACTTCCCGGCACTTCTCCTTTCCCTACTTTAGCATTAAAATCGCCAATCATTAGGTTTATTTCGTGATTTTTTGTCATTTGGCAGATCTTCTATTTCTTTATAAAAGTTTCGAACTTCTTGATCTGACCCATCTGTAGTGGGAGCATACACTTGAAGAATGTTGATATTTCTTGGCTTGGCTTCTATTTGAAGTAACATGGTTCGGTTTGATTTTGGTACTAAGTTAACATGTGTATTAATGTATTTTGTGTTTATGATTACTCCCACTCCATACTTGTTGGAGCTATCCTTGGAACCAGAGTAATACATGGTGTAATTATTATCTATTTGGTGTTTACCTTTGTCTATCCATCTAATCTCACTTAGTCCCATAATGTTAATCTTCATTTGTTGCACTTCTTTGCAGACATTGTAGACTTTTTCAGGACTCTTCAAACTTCTGATGTTCCACGTTCCTATCTTCATTTGTTGTTTTTTCCACCTGGAGATTCTTAGCACTCCTGTCCCATCTAAGGGACGCCAGGAACTCGGGGCCATTTCTTTCTTAGACTTTTCCATAAAGCTAATAATAACTAGGGAATAATAGTGCAGTGGTTTCCCCTTGCCTTCTGCACCAGACATTTTAGAGGTTACTTGTACCTCAAGGCCGCCGTTTCCCTTTTTCCAATCATGGTGCGTATGGTTACACCGCCATTGATCGGTCGCCAGGGCCTCGTCTGTTATCTAGCAGGGAGCACCATGTGCAGGTGAGGTTGGCAATTGGGTCGGATTAGATGGTAGTTCTGTTCCCCCTTACCCCCCTATATGCCATATATGTATACATATTTAGGTGCCATTCTGCTAACCCATTGGTTGTCAGTTTTTCTTTAACTTAATCTTTTATTATGTAAGCCTGCTGAGAAGCCGCAGAAGGCTGAGAAGAAGAAA
Organism: Nymphalis io; assembly: GCF_905147045.1. Classification (NCBI taxonomy): domain Eukaryota; kingdom Metazoa; phylum Arthropoda; class Insecta; order Lepidoptera; family Nymphalidae; genus Nymphalis; species Nymphalis io. Next base: position 936,073 of record NC_065901.1, on the reverse strand, counting down.
CCAGAAGCGAAAAAGGATGCTCAAGAGGGTGACAAAAAAGAAAAGAAGTCACTCAGTGGTGGAGTTTTTATTGAAGACTTGAAAGTAGGCAATGGAGCAGTGGCAAAACCTGGCAAGGTTGTCATGGTAAGATAAATTGTACTCAAGTATACCGGCTTCAATTAGTTATAAAAAATAATCTTAAAAAATAATATTAGTAAAGCCTATTTCTGTTACTGAATATATGTCTGACAAAAATGCATGGATTTGAATGATTGCTGGATCTCATGCAGGAACTAAGTGTATGTAATTAGTACAAATTTGTATTTTTATAAAAAAAGAGTAACTACAGAGTTTCTTGCCAGTTCTTCTCGGTAGAATCCACAATTAGAATGGGCAGTAGTGCTTGATGATTCATAAATACTTGTAAAAGAAAATAATTTTCAATTTAATAATTAATCTTCCTTTTAAAATAGGCAGAATTGGTTTGTTCAGCTAATATACTGCAAATGTTCTCACAGGTTTATTACGAGGGTCGTCTGAAGCAAAACAACAAGATGTTCGACAACTGCCAGAAGGGACCTGGCTTCAAGTTTAAACTTGGGGCTAAGGAAGTGATTTCTGGATGGGACGTTGGGGTAGCTGGCATGAAAGTTGGAGGAAAAAGGAAGATTGTGTGTCCACCAGCAATGGCGTAAGTATTATGAACTTTGTCATATCTTTGCAATTTCAAATAAGTATTTACACCAGTCACCATATATCAGTACGGCCTTAACAAAACATTTTTTATAACATTCAGAAGAGACATATAGAATTTTGGTTATCATTGAAAAGTGTTGCAGTAGGAGTCACACTAATCAGTGGTAAAAAATATTAAAGCTTAATAGTTTTTTATGTTATTGTATTAATTAAAATTATTTTTCCAGGTATGGTGCTAAGGGATCACCTCCAGTTATTCCTCCAAACTCAAGCTTAGTGTTTGAAGTAGAGTTGAAGAATGTTAAATAAGTGCTAGTTAATATCATAGTGTATGGACATATTGATTGTTTCAGTTATATTGATTGTCACTGATTGAATGCCATTTATCAAGTAAAAAGCTTTCAGCATTTTACTATCATATTAATATGGGGCATTATCAAAAAGAAAGAATTATTTTTATAATTGACATTTCTAAATTACCACTTCACATTATTTTTGCAGATGCTCCATATTAGTTATTTACTATGTAAGTTGATAATTATAGACACTAAGAATTAACAGGTTATTTAGATTTTAAGAATAAAAAATCTTTAAAGAGAAAATTGATGAAATCTGTTTGAATGCCAATTTTTAATATACTTGATCAACAACATAGGTCTTAACAATTTTAAACTTTATATCTTCAATAAACTTATATTCCATAAATATATACTTAAGTATTATGCATAGTTCCATTATAATAATAATTTCAGCGTTCACAATTTCAAGTAAGTCTAAGAATAATCTTTTGAGTGGATTGAGCAGTTGATAATGTGAAATGGATATTTAGTGCAAATATGTCTTAAATACAATAATCATGTAACATGAGCTACTTTAGTTTTATGAATTTCACATATTAATTAATACCTGCTTTGAAGTATTCTTATTTGAAAGATGCCAGTCCTGTTTAGATGTCCCTTCAAAGCCCAGGGCAGCCTTTTTTTTATAATTTGTAATAATAATGTGCTTACTTTATTTTAAGGCCTGGTAGTCCCTGGACCAAAATATGATTTGTATTAATTTAAGAAGTTTTATTTCATACTATGACAGCTACGAAATTCTGACCCTGTTTAAACATTTGATATTTAAATTTTCAATACCCTTGGTTATGTAAAGTATAGTAAATATTCCATTAAATGTTGTTTTATTTCAACTAACCTGCTTTTTCAAAGAGAATGCTTAATATCACAATACATAAATTTAACTCAAAGATGACCTCTATAATAATAATTTGTTACGAGCACTTGAATTTTTTCATGTGAAAAAAATTGAGCTATATGACCGAAAGTAGGTAATGAAAAGGCATTGGCAAGAAATTCAATGACCTTTAATTAATTACATTTTGTATTCATTGTATACTATTAAACACATGCTACAGAAAATTATCTAGTATTTTAAACACATCTACTCTTGTTCTCTTGTAAAAATGCCGAGATGGCCTAATGGTTAGAACGCGTGAATCTTAACCGATGATTGTGGGTTCAAACCCGGGCAAGCACCACTGAATTTTCATGTGCTTAATTTGTATTTATAATTCATCTCGTGCTTGACGGTGAAGGAAAACATCGTGAGGAAACCTGCATGTGTCTAATTTCATTGAAATTATGCCACATGTGTATTCTACCAACCCGCATTGGAGCAGTGTGGTGGAATAAGCTGCAATCCTTCTCCTCAAAAAGGGAGAGGAGGCCTTAGCCCAGCTGTGGGACATTAACAGGCTGTTACTGTACTGTTACTCTTGTTCAATAGAATAGTAATATGACTTAATTATGTAGGTACTCTTTTTTTAAAAAGTTTTATCATTGACATTAGTGCATTATACATAATATGGCTTATGAACCAATTGTCTTTAGCAAAGTATATGACTACACATTCGTAAAGCTTTTTGGTTATTTACATCATAGCTTGTTTGATTTAAATGACAATTTTTTACGAAATAAAAGTACTTTTGGTACAATTGATTTATATTATAAAATATTACCGTTGCGTAGATATAGCACATACGGTTATGAAATAAATAACGGAACTATTAGTAAGATATTTAATCCGATTTTATTCTTCCGTCCGTCTTTGGTGGAACTTCCGAAGCATCTTTCTGTATATTTTCAGTGTCGTTTTTGTCAATTTGTTTTTTACTAAAAGCACAAACCCCACCTTCACATTTAAAAGGAAATTCCGTCTTCACATTGCCGTCCGCATCTTTAACAGCCCATGGATTCCAAAAGCGTAGTACATATGGCTGAATGAATTTGTGCCATAAAAACAACAGAACGGGGATGATAAAACAAGGAACGCACACCATTTTCTTTTTTTCTTTTTGCTATATTTGATAATGGAATGCTTTCCAATTTAGTTATGGAATGTGCTAGAATTTCAAAACTAACAAAGGTTTAAAAAACTACATTCAATAACATAAACGAAATTGAACTTAATTCAGCTGACAATGACATTCCATATTTCAGTCAGTATTGTCAACACGTCTGTCAATGCGTATTTGGCTGCTAAAATCAACTGTGTTTCTAAAGCCTCATATACACGTTGGGCCAGCTTGTTCGGCAGACGTTTGACCAATGTATTGGGTTGCAATAATAAATGATTGCTGAGTGCATTAGAAAAGTTGTTGGCATTTTTAAGTCACTTAGCACACTTTTAAATCCTCTGTGTGACTAGGACAATCGATTTATGTACTTACAGGCACATTTGTATGTGTAACACCTATATCTTCCTAACACTTTTTTTACCGGGTTACTTATACTTTGAAGTAATGCTGTCGCTATTAATCATCGTTATGATATCTTCGACATTTATGTAGCAGAAGAGAGCTTTTTGAGCAATCTAACGCAAAGAAGCTAAAGAATCTCTAAGGTAAAAATTTAAAGAAACTAAAATATATCTATATTAGCATATATATATAAAAGAAAAGTAGTATAAGTAGTTGTCTGGTTTCCATAGTACAAGTTCTGCTTAATTTGGGATCAGATGGCCGTGTGTGAATAATGTCCCAGGATATTATATTATTATTATATTAATTGTTGCTTCTTAATGATGAAAATGTGATACACACAGATTTGGTCAAAATGTAATCAAATTAATGATTATGATTACAACGTATAATTATTAATCAAGATTACAGATTAATTTTGATTGATTCTGAAGATGGTTAATTACTTCGATAGGTTAATTACTCCTGTCACTCGACTGCATAGAGTAAGATAAGTAACTCTTTTGTGGGGCAAAGTATGTTTTTACACCAGGATGTCTTAAAGCGCTCAAAATTCGTTTGTTAATAAATAAATAAAAATGCAAAAGAACGCTTGGGTGAAAAGGTTATTCTTCTGGCTATTTCGTTTTATATTGAAAATTTGTGAACAATTAGGTACAAAACATGAAAAAAAAAAAAATCTCATCAAGTTTCTTTCTCAGGTCAGGATATTTCTTTTCCATACCAAGGGTAGTTTTTAATTTGACAAACTATAAGGGTAATGTTTATTAAATAAAGGATTTTGATTTAATTTGCTACGGATCATTGTTGCTCGGGGAAACCTAATTACTTTTATTGGCAAGACCCGGTATTCGAACCCGAGACCATAAAATCACCTGACGTGTTGATGCTGTATCTGATTAAATAGTATTAAATTTTATCACATACCCACTTAGGAGATAGAAAATTGTCGGAGGACGCGGCTATGGCGTAAACTATAAAAAGATTATCACATAAATTTTGAATTAATGAATTATTATAAAAAAATACATATTATGCGTTATTTGAAAATATAAATTGCTTAAAAACATCATAATTAAAATATAATAACAACTAATAAACATATGAAATTTATGTATTACGATATAGGCAAGCATCACATCAAAAAGTTTAAAGTCAAATACAAAATGATTGAACAGGGATTTTTTATAATAAATTTTATTAAAATAAATTTGTTCTTTATTGAATGTTTTTTATAGAAATAAAGTTATAACTTAGGTTTTTAGACTCCTCTTCATAAGTACTATAACATAAGTATTATAAAATAGGTACATTACATGGAATAAAAATTATAATTCTTAAAAATAAATAAATTCCTTTTATCACATTTCTTTGTTTAAGAATAACATTAGAAATCAGGAAAATTAATAAATTTCTATCGTATTAAACTATTACATTAAATATACATACTTTATTATATTAATTTTAAGTAAATAACTAAAGCACCTTGTGTCATTCAAAACATTTTTTAAATTATTAAGTGGTAACACAGTGGCTTATCATTAAATATTTTTTCTATCTACTAGTCAGAGTGTTGATCTAATTTGTATATCATAAGTTCTTAAGCTTTCAGTATTATTTTTGAGTATCCTTCATTTAATTATTTTTACTACATTTAGATTATAGTTAAGCAAAAAGTATTTTTAACAGTAGAATATATTATAGTTTTAGTAAAAAATATAAAAGCTCTGTTGAATGTTGAATAGGTACGATAAGTATCACTTATTTTATAAATATTTAATAATATAATAACAACAGAAACACGTCACTATAACCATATAATCTTAGTTCTAATAAACCTATTTACTTTACGACAACATTGACTTTTGAGATCTCGTTCACAGCACAGTTATTCAAGTCATTTGTAACGACTTAAATAACAATAAAATCAATTAATTTTATTTAACAATTCTTATAAATATAATGTAATATGTCGTATAAAAATATTCTCAATTTATTTCTAACATTACAAGTTTTAAGATGTATAATAAAATATAATTAAAATAACGTCTTAAGAGATAAATATGAACGTATAAACAGTCTAATGGCACATTTTAGTATCCAGATAATTTTATACTCATTAAAAAAATAAACTCAATGGTCCACGCATATACCGGAAACATTTTTCGTAGATAATTTTATATGAGGAAATCGTCGTTACGTGGTCACTTTCACGCTGGACACTGGCACTGTGAGATAATGCACCGAAGGTCACGGGACCAAGATATTATATCCCTTGTGACTGTAATTATACTGAATTGATCAAACCAGAAAACGTAGAAATAAATTATTACAGTTTGCCGGTAGAATAAATTATATGTAGGTGGCTCCCCAAAGGTCCTGCAAAAGCCTAATCTCCAGCGAACAAAATGCCACGACCCGTTATTATTCAATCAAGCTGGGCCCACTCGATTAAGTCATGATGTTTAATAAAAAATATTACGTTTATAATCAAAGCGTTAGAATATAGTTTATAATAAACATTTACTTACTTCTCGAACATGTAAAAGCATAAAACTAAGCAACAATTAAAAATATATTTTTTTAAATTATAAGGCAACCATAGTCTTACGTAGATACGTTACATCACTGCGAATAACAAGCCATATATCAAATATATTGTCGTTAGTCAAAATACGCAGTCCGTTTCATGCATCTATCATTTTAATGCAGACTAAATGAAAAGCACCTCATTGCATGGCGTAGTCCGCTTCCACACTAGTGAGCGCGCCGCGAAGCGACGCCGGCAATTCTGGAACCCTGTAAATGGGATCCGAGAGCGGTGGCAGTATTAACGCGTTATCTGATTTCTCGTAACTGCTATACGATATATATAATTGCGACACGCGGTTTATCTCGTCCTCGGTCATGGCCACTGCGTGTAATTGTTTTCTGAAGTCGGCGTTTATCGGTTCGCCGCATTTAGGGCAAATCTCGTCGAGTAAGCATGACTTTGGTGCGTTTTTCAGTCCATGCTTGCAACGCACCGGCTCTATGAACTTGTAGCGTTTGACTTTCATCGCTTTCTGATCCTTAGATCGACCGTCGGAGAAAACTACGACTAGTTTGTTCGAGTTTGCCACATTGACGGTTCTACCGATTATTTCACCTCCGCCCTTCATCAAGGCGCTGCACAAGGTTTCCGAGGGATTTTCGAAATCTAAGTAAACGAACCTCTTCTCCGTGCTTGCTTTGTTATTATTTTCGATTTGGAGACTATATCTGAGACAGATTTTCTTTGGTTTCTTCATGAACTTCAGGTAAACCTCTATTGGTATATTTATCGAAGCGCAACCAGACTCTTGAATTTCATACGGCGGTTCTTGAAGAACTGGAAAACGATAAGCAGATCAGCTGAATGTGAAACAGTGAACTATTGCGGTCTTGTTTGCACTGTGCTTGGTTACCAACTATCGTACATGTGATAAAGATAATGAGTTTGCTTTAATATGTAACAGTTTTTAACGTTTACAGATATAGATATAGTGTGTTGGTTTTAGGAGCGAAAGAGTTATCATATAAAATTATTAGGTTATTTCATAATTGTTAATAATCAGCGCCATTAGTTTGTACTATACTATAAGACACTCATTAAGCCGCTTTTTGCGAAACCTATGTCGTAGTACCTATTGACCAAAATTACGTTAATCGACGATCACTAATTACGATTAGATAAATGAGGTCAGGAATACTGATAAAGCTTTTGTAATATATCATACATTTGACTTTTACGTTTTTATAAGTCTCTTATATTATAGTACTGTAACAAATGTGGTTATTATTATTATTTTTAACTATATTATTTATTGATCATTGTTTCTATACGTATTGACTCTACCTAAGGTTACTCTAATTTGATCTGGGGTATGCAGAAACAAAAACTGATCCCGGTAATTTACCAATTTAGTCTTAGGATAATTCCTCTCAGATTTTATTTATTAAATACGTCTTTATATGAAAAAGTAATATCGCACGAGAAGCGGTGTAGCGCTGTATGTTTTCGTTTTACTACGCAGACTAATGTCAAAAAACCATGAAGGTTATGCTGATTCTGCTCGTAATTTTTTAAACCAAATTAATTTGACAAAGAAATGTAAAATGTATGTGAAGATATAGCTAGCTTCATTTTTCATGTGTGGTATTATAAAATTAGATATTGTAAAATAAGCAATTGCGTACAATACAATCAGCTGTAATTGGTGAGGTGATATGATAAGTATTATTTTGTCAGAACTACCTCGTTTGGGGTAAACAAATGCAGTCGGCGGGTGCAATATAAACACGACCTTGTGCACGAACGCGCTGATGTCGCCGCGCGCGCCGCGCACCCACACGCGCCAGTCAAGTGCCAGCGCGCGTCCCGTCACCGAACGCCGAGGCTCGCAAGCGTGGCCCACCTCAAGCCATATGCGTACACACATCTGTAAAATGTATAATTTGAATATTTCATATAAAGTTTTGTTATTACTACTACCAAGTTATGATTACTCGGAAAACACGTATAACCGTTGGCGTTGCACCTAAACTCTTCACGCTCGTGTCGGATTGCCATCCCATCGGATTATGAGAGTGCACACACTTGTGCACTATAATATGCTATTCTCTCGTGAGATTGGCCGCCGTCGCCGAAATCGGTATGGAGGACTTTATATTATCATTTTTATATATCTTTATAATTTATAAAATGATTATAACAAATAAATAATTATGTAGGTAGAATTTAAAAAGGTCTTGGTACTTTTAAAGTAGTTGTTGATTCGTATGCAAGAAATGAAAAAATAAATCGTAAAAGCAATAAACGATCGCGATTTATGATCGATATCAAATAACGATTGTTAGGAATATCTCAAATCTTAAAAAATAGTAAATTGTCTATGACCTCAATCTCATCCCAATATAGTTCATAAGAGATTCCGCCGCAAGGCTACGTGTAAGGTCTATGTCAGTTAATTTACTGACCATTAATAGGTAAATAGCTTATAGTTAGATGAACAAAGACAAAAATCAATTAAAAAATATTATATTTCTTAGCCTACTTCATTTAAATTTATTAATTTCAAATTATAATTCAAAATAACACGGGGATTATTCAACGAAGTTGACTTTTAACGTTATTATATACAAGTTTATATGTATAATATTATAGTTTCCTGTTTACACTAGGAAGCGATATAACGGAAAATATTGATCATTCGTGTATAATAAATTAGCAGAACAAGACACGGACTTCGACACTTAAAAAAAATAGTTGATTTGAGCTAATCGTTATGTCACTGGCAAAAATGTATAAGTACGACTATGTTTATTATTATTAGCTTTTATGTGCTAAAATAATGATTGAAATTCGAATAAAGACTAAGACCAACCTTGAGGACTAAGAGTAATTTAATAAAATGCTTATAAAGTAGGAAGGTCTATAGTGTTCTTTGAAGCTTAATAGAGGGACCAACACCTTGAAATTGTGACAAATATTTTTTAGATGAAATTGAACCTGCAAACGACGATGTTAAGTTATATGCAGTTATTGTACAAGATAGTGGTAAATAATATTAAAAAGGTACAGATATTAAACAAATTGTCTATGGTCAGTTGTTAAAAAAAGTGCTTCAGAGCGAATGGTGCCAAAATAAAGCACGAACGGTATATTTTGTTGCGTCACACGTCGCGGCCTTGACAGTGAATAATGTCTTGATAGGTAGTTAGTAGTTAGTAGCTACAATCTTGAAATTATATCAACGAGTAATCAGTTGTGTTTATTAATAAACACCATTATTGGTTTCTTTATGTTCGAAGAGCCTGCTGAGTGCATTTTTACTAAGAATGTTTTGTTATAAAAATAGCTAGGATGACATCTTTATAATTAAAGCGACTGATTGCCTTAATGATCTAGTGGCTAAACTAGTTACAGCCAGGCCACAGATCCCGAAATACGAGATTCAAAGCTCGGGTCGGGCCAAAAAATTATTGGTTTTTCTGTCGAGTTCTCAATAGCAGCTCGATGTCTTAAAATTGGCATTATACTTGAGTTTGCGCACACACTCGTGGACTATAATATTTTATACGCAGTTGGCTCGTCTCAATTGGCCTCCGTGGGTGAAATCGCTCAAGAGGACATCATCAATTGTAAGACACGATCACTACGCATCTTGGAAGTTAAAAAAATATATTTTTGTTTCAGCGCTAGACGTTTGTTTAATTCAAAACACCGAACCGCATTGGAGCAGCTCGGTGGAATAAGTTTCAAACCTTCTCTTCAAAAGGAGAGGAGGCCTTAGCCCAGCAGTGGGACATTTATAGGCTGTTACTTACTACTTACGTCTCATTGATCCGCCTAACACCAATATTTAGTATTATTGTGTTGCGGTTTGGGAGCCGGTGTAACTACGGGTACAGGGTACATACATCTTATATCCCAAGGTTAGTGGCGCATTGGCATTATAAGGGATGGTTATTATTCCTTACAGTGTCAGTGGCTATGGTTAGATGTGACCACTTACCATCAGGTGGCCCATTTGCTAGTCTTCCTATATCAAATAAGAAAAATATATATATCAATTAGGGTTTCGCAATAAAAATGCGTTTTGAATGTCTGCGAAGTTGTTATCGGAACTTTGGACGTAAGATAAAAGTGGAATAATTATGTATTGTAAATAAAGATATATTAATCAAGAGCTGATCGTATTGCAAAATATAGAAGACATATTAGCGAATTGCACGAAATATCTAAGGTTTGTTTGTTGTATATACTCTTATATTGAGTAATGTTTATTAATGATATATTTAGATAAGACTCAAGCTTACCAATTGGCAAATTTGAAACTCCCGTGTTATTTACATGTTTATATAAAACATTCTTTAAAAGTAATTACACGAATATATTTTTTATGTTTCTCTATTGTTTTTGTTATGTATTAAAACGTAATTATATCTTAGACTTATTTAAGGTCACATTATAGTTCTCTACCGGCCAGCCACTCACTTATTTAGTGCTAAGTAACAATGAATTAATTATTTTGTTCAGTACAGTGTGACGGGTGACTAAGTCTTTGTTGCTGTACACGTTATGTGTACTTAGTACTTTTGTATTATGATACACTTTAGTATTTTCCTCGTTATATTTCGTTGGATAATGTTCGTGTTTTGCTTTTGTATTTGTAAATATATATCTTCTATGTAATACACTATATATCATATTGTAAATGATAGTATATCACTGGATAAGACATTTTGTAACAGGCACAAGGGACATAACATCTCAGTTCCCAAGGTTGGTGGCGCTTTGGCGATGAAAGGAATTGTTTTTCTTTTTCTGAAATGAATAATTTTTGCATTGAGTCTTATGATTCATTTTATGCTCAACAGTGAAGGAAGATTTAAAGAAACATGAATTTGCAGGATAAAATTGTGCCAAACGTATATCCACTGAAAAGCACTGGAAAGAAACTGGAAGAAATCAAACTCGCTCCATGAGAGGATTTGTCCATGCCCAGCCGTGGGACAACGTCGAGCTGTTAATGTCAATTTGAATTCTCGTTCGTTCATTAAGTAAATTAATTTTAAAGCTTGTAAATGTACTGGGCTTAAGACAAACATGAGATAAGGTTTAATGATAAATTAGGCATATGGTGCTTGCGTTTAAACACCATGGGTTTAACCTCGTTAAGATTCACATGTTCCAACCACTGGGCCATCTAGGCTCAGATCAAAATCAACAGAATAATTAATATCAGTGGGTGTTACCTTCGTTTCCTAGTATATAATCCAAATTTATTTTATTAGCCTTCGCTCTAATATCCTTTGAAATATTTTTGAAAGAAGTTTAAACAAAAATCTTTAAATATAATTTCACGTTAATATTTTCATCTCATTAAAAAAAAAACATTTAAATTAAATGAAAATAAGTTTCATGTTTATTTTATTACTGAAAACTTCTATTCATTGAATTATAAAATGACAATTATATCTTTTTTTAAATTGCGTACTAAGGAGTTTTAGTGCAAAAAGTTGTGTCGAAACAATTTTTTATATGCTGAGCGAAGTGTTAAATAAAAAGTTACCTATGTAAACATTTTGCAATAAGTTCAATAATAGATTAATTGTAGCTATCAAATTACTTTATCTGTAAGCAATATATATTTATTGTATTACCAGACGGTAAGTGGCCACGAGTAATAACTCCTTTACATAGCCAATGGACCACCAACATTGGGAACTGAGATGGTCCCAAGATTGGTGACATACATTACTAAGTATTGCTGTTTGACGATAGAATACCTAATGATTGGGGGTACAGACCATCCACTGAGGGTTTGCACCATCCACCAAGTATATTTATTTAAAAAAGGCAACAAACTCACTATATAATACGAATAGGTACAATAATTTTTCCGTTATCTCACTTGTACAAAGTTCAATGTCGAAATATGTTAGACTTATTATATGCTCTAGTACAAGGATATTATAAAAGTCATAACTACAATAAAAACTAAATAAAAAATGTTCATAAAATTTGCAGTCACCGTTACAATTAAAAAAAAAAAAATTTTGATTAGGTATTATATATACTATGTACGTATATAGTTTGACGTTATGAATAGAAGAAAGTGACATTTTATTGTAATTTGAATAAAAGAGGTTTTATGCAAAATAGCCTATTTTAATTTTTTTCTTTTTTTTATATGAGCATAAAAAGCTTATTGTTTAAATGTTAAAGTTATGATTCATTATACTTTAAACTATTAAATCGTCATAAGTGAACAATGATATTAAAAAGTAATCAATTTGCGCGCGCTACTAATATATCTAATTGCTGAGATGGCCCAGTGGTAAGAGCGCGTGAATTTTAACCAATAATCGCGGGTTCAAACCTGAATTTTCATGTGCTTAATTTGTGAATACAATTCATCTCGTGCTTGATGGTGAACGAAAACATCGTGAGGAAATCTGCATGTGTTTAATTTTCTGAAATTCTACCCCATGTGTATTCCACCAACCCGCATTGGAGCGTGGTGGAACAAGCTTCAAAAACTTCTTCTCAAAAAGGGAGAGGAGATCTTAGCCCAGCAGTTGGATATTCACAGGCTGATACTGACTGACTGAATATGTCTTCTTCTTTTAACATGTATTATATAATTTTGTCTAACCAAATTATATCTTTTAAATAATTAATAATTAAAATCTACACAAATCATGATATTGAGTTTCGGTTGTTTTTAATTACTGATTTTATTTTCGTAATAATATTACCTACATAATTCCTTTTTAATTTCTTTAAAAGAATGCACGTGGACTTAAGAATAAAAAATGGAAACCGAAAATAAACGAAACAATTGTTTAATAAATGACGTGTTCAAGCAGTGTAACTGATTATGTAGGTAGACTTATTTAATTAGATTATATTTTTTTTTTTTTTTTTATAGAATAGGAAGGTGGACGAGCATATGGGCCACCTGATGGTAAGTGGTCACCAAACGCCCTTAGACATTGGCATTCTAAGAAATGTCAACCATCGCTTATAGCCAATGCGCCACCAACCTTGGGAACTAAGATTTTATGTCCCTTGTGCCTGTAATTACACTGGCTCACTCACCCTTCAAACCGGAACACAACAATATCAAGTATTGCTGTTTTGCGGTAGAATATCTGATGAGTGGGTGGTACCTACCCAGACGAGCTTGCACAAAGCCCTACCACCAGTAGATATTATAGTATAGATAGACTATATCATAAATTGTTAGATTCTATTTAATTATAAAATTAAAAGTCGTTAATGAATATTAGTTTAGTAAAGAAAAAAAGATAGTACGCGAATTGTCATCACAATGTGTATCATCTATATATACAAAAGAATAACTGACTGATATATCAATGCAGTCTAGACCCCTTTTTTAACACTGGAATAACACGTTACGCGTTTCCCCCACGGGAACAGTGTGGGGGGGGGGTATGTGAGGCTCGCCGGTGTCCAAGGCGCCGAGTGCGCCCCGAACATCGGAATACCCTCTAAAAAGCGGTCGCTTAACGAGGAGCGCCACGGGATCGTTCGCATGCTACCGTGAAAGCCTGAACTCCTTTTTTTTTAACGCTGAAAAAACGCATTACGCGTTTCCCCCACGGGAACAGTGGGAGGGTATGTGGGGCTCGCCGGTGTCCAAGACGCCGAGTGCACCCCGAACATCGGAATACCTACTAAAAACCAGCGGTACCCTTTCCGTCTTAACGAGCAGCGCCACGGGATCGCTTTCGCATGCTACCGTGGCGCTCTGACGGCCGGCCCGCCTGTGCGGGCCTCCATTCTCTAGGATACTGTGAACAGCTGGGTAGCCCCATGAAAATTTGCATACGATTCCTTCCCGAGTTCCTTTTACACATAAGGTTAGTACTAAGGGAGGAAATTAAACCCTTAAGTAGTGATGAAGGAGATGAAAGTTTGTATGAAAATCCTTCATTTCTTAATAATTAAAATGAAAATTCTTCAAAATCCAAAAAGCTACGAACTATGGAAATTGGTTAAGTCGCGGTTAAAGCACTAGTATTATAATTTATTTATATCTTCCGTAATAATGAAAGCGTCTAAATTGTGTAAAACTATATGGTGAAGTTAATAGACACTGAATAAAAAATAAATCATATTATATATCAAGAGATCAAATTTCTGTAAAAGAAACGTTATATAACGTAAAATTGTAATGTATATATACAACAACAAAAACTTCGAAAGACTGTCAATAGTAAATCGAAACCAATTCTATTAGGGTATTCTCAAACACTCGCCAGTATCTTACTCAAATAAGCTTTTGAAGAACTTTTATGTCGTCATTTTACACTACACGTATTATTATGGATATGGATTATATATGAGTTACACAATTACAACTACACTTTCCTGATCTATTGAACTCTCTAGAATTAGACTCAGTGATAGTGAAAGCTATGATGGACTGGGTACCAGGACATAACTTTAAGGGCTAGAGACGCGATGATATTGCCTCCACCGGTGGAATACTTCATTTTGCCCAGAGATACGGAATTGCGATTCAACTTGGAAAACATCTAGCTTTCTAGCCACGGAGACATACATTTGTAGAGTTATTTTTGAGAGTGAGCTATTTTTAATTTATATTTGATATTTAATTAAGACCCCAATGTAAGATTTTCTTATTTAAAACATTAAAAACAACTTAGGCACAGCGCTCATGAACTCTAATAATATAAGTAGAAGTGTTTTTATATACTAATTAGTTTTACATCCGCAAACTTCCGCGGCAAAGTGCTTACACAATTTCATGATAATCGGTTAGTTGACGTGACAGCGTAACAAATAAACAATCAAACTCATTTTCGCAATAATAATATTAATCAGGATATATCTTATAGAAAAAGAATTTTAGTTTATTTAATTGATCACATGTTATAAATAATAATAATATCCTCCAGATCGATTTCGGCCACGGTGGCCAATCTCAAGAGATATTAGCCAATTATGCAGGGCATATTATATTGCACAAGTATGTGCGCAAACACAAGTGCACTCTATTCCCTAACCTCATAATCCTCATAATCCGATGGGACGGCAATCCGACACGACCGGAAAGAGTTCCGGCGCAGGACCAACGGCTTTACATGCTTTCCGAGGCACGGGAGCGTACACACTTCCAACTTCCAGACTCCGGGCTGCTACTAAGAATTTTCTGACAGAAAAACCCTGACCTGAAATTGAACCCAGGACCTCCGGGTCTGCGGCCTTACATCAAGCCACTAGACCAACGAGACAGTCAACAAGCCGTGGCCGAAATCGGTCTGGAGGACATTATTATTATTATCACGTTATATTTTTATTTAACATTTTAATTTAAGTTAATTATACAAATAAAATTATAAAGTTTTATTTACATTTTTTTTAAATATTAGATTTATATCGTCATGTCGATATTTACATAATAGTTATGTAAATTTTACATATATGCATATTATGTAAATAATTGTGTCGTGTAGAATAACTTTACGTGAACTCTATGAGAAGGTTAAATAAACAATTATATTATTTCGAAGGTATACTCTACCCTGGTATTCCAATCGGAGGAGTAAAGGTAAACAACCCGTAGATTTACAAATTGCATGCGTTTTGCTAATTGTTTTGCTGTATTACGCACTATAAACAGTACTTGATTCATTTATCTTTATTTATAATACAACGCTATTCCACTTATAACTAAATTAATATAACTTTCGAAGACGCCATTATTTCGCGAATCCATAGTGAATACCATAAATTATTCAAGATCTTGACCATATATTTCGCGTCAATTTCGGGGTACTCCTCTTGTAGTTGGAATATGCTATAAAGATTTTCATTCAGTTAAAATTTTTAACTTAATTATTTATTTGAAATTGTTATAAATAATTTTCAGTTTCGTAAATCCTCCTATATTATTGTTGACCAATGAAGAACTCTTCGAATGTAACGTTTAAAAAATATGGTGTACAAATTTTTCTTTCGAAAATAGATCAAATTATTTTATGTGCACTCGTGTATCAATCTTTCAAATGATATAAGCTTATGTATCTCTTCTTTTACTAAATGATTCGATACCAACTTACGATGTCTACATTATGTATAACTTATGTACGTGTAAATTTCAAAATAGTGTATATATATATTTTTTAATTTTATTTATTTTAGCACGCAGGCACAATTTATCATCATAAATGTGTGGATTAAAAAAAAACGTAATTTATAAATAATTTCGGCTTCAAATTAAAAAAGTTGGCTTTACATCAGATACTCTCATTCCAATTCGTAGTAAATGGAATTAAACTGTAATATATTTCATGTTCATGAATATTGTAGATCTTGACATTTGGCCTTGCTTCATTTGAAAATATGGGTCAACATATACGCAACGGGTAGCGCAAGTGCGGCCATCGTGGAAATCATTTGGGGAGGCCTTTGTCCAGCAGTGGACGCTTTCCGGCAAGTATGAAGATCTTTAGTAATTTAGCGTATTAAATATAATCGTTCAATTTGTATCGATTAAATAAAATTCATTTACAATAACTGTGTTTGTTACATTATTCTTATTTTTATACCATTTTTCACAGTTTTTCTTATCAGGTGTAGACAATTTTAAGAGAAAAATAATGTTCAAACTTATATTGTAATAGCCGTGTCCAGTTTCACTCGCATATAAATTGGATCATGCATGATTTATACACGCGATAAATGGAAAAGTAAGTCCTCTCATTAACTAAATGCCATTACAGTTTGGCCAACGTTCAAAAAGTAATATCTGTCGACGACCTAATTAAGGAGGATACATTTTTTTAATTACAAGTTCTGTTGCTGTATTTAGGAAAACCTCACTTGACTTGAAAATATTATCATATAATATACTATCCACATATATCTGTGTTAATATGTAATTAATTGTAAAAAAATAATAACAAAAAAATATATAAATGTGTTCATTTATGAACAAGACCCCAATATCCAAGTTTACGCGAATCGCACCAAATAAGTTTCGCTGGTCTACAATCGAAAACAACATTTTAAACATAGTTCTGTATTATATTTTGAGTCTAAACTTTAAAGCCGGCGTTTATTATTTCAAGCCATTTGGATGAAACTTTTTTTTCTTTAACATGATTATTAAAAAAGTTAAAAAGTTGAATACGTGAATGTTTGAAAAAGCCAATGTTATCGATAAATTAAACACACACATGAAAAGTAAATGAATTTCACAATCCTATGTCATGAATTTTATTGGTTAATTGCCACTTGTATACTTATTTGATATTAGAATTCGATCATCTTCTCTTTTTTATTCTATTTGATATTTTTTTAAATATTTAGTGATTGATTTCAAATTCTTGCTAAAGCATTTCTGAATAAACTAGAAGAGAATATTGGAAATTTATCGGAATTGGCATTTGTAAAAAAATAACGTGTTTTTATTTTATACATTATTCCTTCTATAATATATTTTAAAATATTCAAATATATTAAATCACTTTATTTTACTGGTGGTAGGGCTTTGTGCAAGCTCGTCTGGGTAGGTACCACCCACTCATTAGATATTCTACCGCAAAACAGCAATACTTGATATTGTTGTGTTCCGGTTTGAAGGGTGAGTGAGCCAGTGTAATTACAGGCACAAGGGACATAAAATCTTAGTTCCCAAGGTTGGTGGCGCATTGGATATGTAAGCGATGGTTGACATTTCTTACAATGCTAATGTCTAAGAGCGTTGGTGACCACTTACCATCAGGTGGCTCATATGCTCGTCCGCCTTCCTATTCTATAAAAAAAAAAAAAAAAAATCATCAGCGGTTGGCGTTCAGTATGGCCCCTTGGCGAAATCAATCAAGAGAATACCATACGAAACTTGTCATAATTTGTCATTTGTATTTTATAAATATAATACAGAGGTAAGGTTTATTTGGGTTCCAAATTAGATATGAACATTTGAATATACCAGATGAAACCAGAAAGCAGGGTAGACGAATCAACTCCTTGAATAATCCTGCATTATGTACTTTGATTTATTGAGTTGTATTATCCGGCAAAACAGAATAGTCACCATGCACGTCTATACTGAATGTATTGAGCGCCTTTTTTTTTCGCTGGAAAAACGCGTTACGCGTTTCCCCCACAGGAACAGTGGGGGGTATGTGGGCCTCGCTGGTGTCCAAGGCACCGAGTGCGCACCGAACATCGGAATACCCACTAAAAAACCAGCGGTACCCTTTCCGTCTTAGCGAGGAGCGCCACGGGATCGCTTTCGCATGCTACCGTGACGCTCTGACGGATTGTATTGAGCGCCTCAACAACCTACAGTTGTTATCCTGGAAATTATTTTTGCCGATTTGCCAAATCTATCACGCCTTGTTTATAAAATAAATGGCCCACAAGCGAATGCTGATGATAATTATTAGTAAGTACTTTAAGGTAATCAGCTTATCTTTCAAACTATTTTATTACAATCGATGTGAAACTTGAAGTTTATCGTTAATAAATTATTAGTATATCCTGTACGATGAAAACAATTAAAAAAACACCATTATTAAAATTACAAGTTGAAAAACTATAATCCGTTATTGTATTTCATACAACAAATTTACATTGAATAATTTTTTTAACTATGATGCACACGCCTATTAGCTATGTTAATACGCAATACTATATATTTGTTGAAATAGTGGACAAATGTAACTATTGTTTTATATAATTGAACGTTAGAAGTGATACTTATAACGTAATAGGTACATTAGCGGTGTTATCTTGTCAATAAAAAGATAAAACATAAATCCGTTACTTCCATATGAGATGTAAATATAAATTTACATATATATTCGTAAGCGATAAGGAAAAATTGTATAAAAATACAATAAATACTTATTTAAATAAATAGCTATTTGAATGGCAGTTGTTGTATTATGTATGACAAATATTTTGGTATTTGAGTTCACGAAAACCAGTTACATTAAGTGCGCGGGAAGCATCACTGACACCCTTCTTATTAAACAACTCTGTCTATAAAATGATAAATCGTATTGTAATCAATTAATTAAAATTTTTATTTAACCATTTAAAAGATGCGTTTAAGATAAAAATGTTTGAAAATAAGCTATGACGTCATTGATAACGATTTGGAAAACATATAAATATGTGTCAATGCATACCCACTAAGGAACGTTCCTTCGCTCGTCGGTCGATCGCATGAAGTTTCCAAACGTGCGTTCACAACTTATTTAGTCACGGTCGCCACTCGGACGGTCGGGCGGACGGCGGTATTATTATGCGAGCACTCACCGGCTTCTCATATCGGTATGGAGGACCTTCAGTCATTTTCTAAGATGTGATAAAACCGCCGCTCCTCGTGCGGTGACGGCTGACATCTGTAACAGACCGTCGAGGTCATTAGTCGATCGTCATTAATATATGATAGCGTATCACTAGCACTGTTGCCACAACTCACTTGTGATTTATTGGTGACAGGCAAAGATGCATTAGGCAGCTGTGGGTTTTCGGCGGCAAGTCAAGCGCGCAGCATGACGGACGAGACGTCGTCAAAGCGCGTTTATCACTGGCTAAGTGAATGAGATTGTATGAGGCCGGGTGCGCTGCGGAGTGACGCGGGCAAGTGACGTCGTGCAGTGGCCTCGCTCGCACCCTCCGCCTCGGTCCTCCCGCCTCCGTATGACGTATTGCAAACTGCAAACACGTTCCGTTTCAAGTTTAATATAGTTTGAGTAATTATTTGTATTACAATAATTTATCGTTGTTATTCAAATGCTAGAAAATCATTGTTAATAGCAATTCGTCTCTATCTTACTTGAATATGAATGTTAAAATAAAAATCAAGTTTTCGTCGGACCTCATATAACCTAAAACATATTTTTTTCTTGAAGTAGGAAGGTAATACGAGTATGACAATATGTATTGATGTTCCTTCGATCACTAATAATAACTAATGTTCATTATATTATATACACTAATTTTATGTAATCATCAATTAATTATGACATTTCGCAAGGTACATATATGATGGTTCAGTTAGGGGTTAAGCTTTTAGAAGCATGAGTTGGGGGCCTAAGGAAGTCGGAATGTGTTCGCGCTAACCACCCGTAGGGAGTGCGGCGAGATCACCTTTTCCCCCTCTATGTAATATATTACAATACTCTGGATCTTTCCTACGAGGCTCTTAGATAGTTTGGTTTAAAGAGGGGATATATTTCTAAAGTTTACCTGTGAAAAAAGGGGTTAAATTGAATTTTATTTTCCGTCGAACATTACTAAAAGCTTAACATTTTGCATAACACCTGGATTGAATAGATACTCAATTCTTACTGATAAGTGATACCTTTGAAAGAACAAATTGACGTTCTCTTGACCCATCTCAGTTCAGCATTCGTCAGCCATTCGAAACTGAATAGCCAACTGCTCGGGATACATTAGAGTGCACAAGTTTGTGCTCAAACAGAAGTGAAGAACACTCTCCATTCCTTTTCTTTCATAATCTGATGGAAAGGCAAATCCGACATCACACCGGCAATACCGGAGAGCATACATGTGCGTTGCCAACCTTTAAGAAATGAGGTTACTCTTACCTTTGTTATAATAAAGTTAGTATGATTGAATGTTTTATATCAATCAAACTCGAAAGACTAATGGATTCTATTGTTTATTATATATTTTAATATACACCGGGCGAAACCGGTTTTAAAAATATATATGTATATTAAGACGCTACGACATGTTCTATGTTCATATTGCAATTATTTTAGTAAAGGACGTAATATTCTCTACATTTTAAATGAGTTGGATAATGTCCTCTTGAGAACGTTACAGTCGACCACAAATGCTTAGGAGGTATTACAGCGCACACGTGTGTGCGCAAATAGAGATTCACAATCTACTCATTTCTTGCACTACTCTACTTTTTCTACGATGAAATTGTCAGTCCGATTCCGTCTCTACAAAGACGGTTAGCCGACAAAAGACAAACGATTTTACAAACGAACTTGCTATTGTAGTGTTCCGGTTTAAAGTGTGAGTGAATCACTGATACCATAGGCAATATAATGATGTCCTGACGACCGGTCTGCCTGTGTTATAGTGCAAATGTCAGCTGTCAATAATATGATGTCCTGACGACCGGTCTGCCTGTGTTATAGTGCAAATGTCAGCTGTCAATAATATGATGTCCTGACGACCGGTCTGCCTGTGTTATAGTGCAAATGTCAGCTGTCAATAATATGATGTCCTGACGACCGGTCTGCCTGTGTTATAGTGCAAATGTCAGCTGTCAATAGTATGATGTCCTGACGACCGGTCTGCCTGTGTTATAGTGCAAATGTCAGCTGTCAATAGTATGATGTCCTGACGACCGGTCTGCCTGTGTTATAGTGCAAATGTCAGCTGTCTATAATATGATGTCCTGACGACCGGTCCGCCTGTGTTATAGTGCAAATGTCAGCTGTCAATAGTATGATGTCCTGACGACCGGTCTGCCTGTGTTATAGTGCAAATGTCAGCTGTCAATAATATGATGTCCTGACGACCGGTCTGCCTGTGTTATAGTGCAAATGTCAGCTGTCAATAGTATGATGTCCTGACGACCGGTCTGCCTGTGTTATAGTGCAAATGTCAGCTGTCAATAGTATGATGTCCTGACGACCGGTCTGCCTGTGTTATAGTGTAAATGTCAGCTGTCAATAGTATGATGTCCTGACGACCGGTCTGCCTGTGTTATAGTGCAAATGTCAGCTGTCAATAATATGATGTCCTGACGACCGGTCTGCCTGTGTTATAGTGCAAATGTCAGCTGTCAATAGTATGATGTCCTGACGACCGGTCTGCTGTTATAGTGCAAATGTCAGCTGTCAATAGTATGATGTCCTGACGACCGGTCTGCCTGTGTTATAGTGCAAATGGCAGCTGTCAATAATATGATGTCCTGACGACCGGTCTGCCTGTATTATAGTGCAAATGTCAGCTGTCAATAATATGGTGTCCTGACGACCAGTTATGTTAAAAATGTTAGGTTAATTTTGAGATTGCTCTGAGCACGAGTCTCCGGGTCGGGGGCCCGTGGCATTTTGCTAGCCTTGTCACCCTATAGTTACGCCACTGTGTAGGTTACAATGCTGTGGGTGATTAATCGTACAGTATATTACTACAGGCCCTGTTAAGCTCTGACAAGTACAAAAAGCAAGATGAGATTGGCCTGGCAATTTAGAATAATTTTGATAAGAAACTACCAAACTGACACTAGATACAACACATTTTTTCTTTAATACACATTTCAAAGTTTATATTTATTATAAAGTAGGTCTATTATTTTTTTAGGAATAGCTAATGTTATATGTTATCAATGGTGCACTTTAAATTATGTATATATTTTATATTTATTTATCTGTTTCTTTTATTATTTCTTAAACTTTTACAAAGTAACTTTTCTAGATTACATGTGGGCAAATTTAGAAATAATACTATTCGTATCAATTTCTCTGAGAAAATCATATTCTATATTCACCAGTGTTCCTTAACGCATTTTTTATCCGCTTCAATTTCGAAAATGATTGTTGGACGTGGATTGTCTTAGTATCAAAAAGTTTAACGTTTCGGTTTCACGTTTTTGTAACATCAATTAAATTCAGTATACCACGTCTTAATAAGTTTTATTAAAAAAAAATCACTTGGGCAGAAATGAGTGAGTTTAAATATGCGAGGCTCCCTTTTGCGCGGGGCCCGTAGCAATTGCTATTCTTACTACGTGTTTAATCCGGCACTGCATGACCCAGAAAACCTACCTGCCTACCGTTTTATGCAGATCTAACAAACAAATGATCCTAACAAAAAAAAATCTTACAATTCTGATTTATAAATTAAGTAAAAACAATAATTTTAAAAGTCAAGAAAAACTTAAAAAGTCATTAGTGCGTGTTATTTATTTATACATCATGTTTAACGTTATTCCTACTCGCACTCGTGAACGAAATAAGAAATGGTGAAGTTAATCTATTGAATCGATGTGACGCTATTATCTGCTTTAATTAAGATTCAAGATAACATTTTTAGTTAGAGTTATAACTTTGTATGACCGTACGTCCAACAAAGTAATAGTTGTATTTTCGTAGATGTAATTAAAATTATTGTGGTCTCCGTGGAGGAGTTGGTTGGTATTTTAAAATTAATAATTACTTTCAATTATATTAAATTAATAAAATACTCTTTGTTTATTGAACAATTGATTGCTATCATTGATAAATGCAGGGGATTTCTGGTCAAACTGAGATGCTATAGTGGATAGAATTCGTAAATTTAAGACAAGGATCGCGTATTCAAATCAGCACAAGTACCAAATGCTTTAGATATGTACAATATACAGCCACGAGACTAGCTCCTACACCAAGTACTCGCGTAGGTACTTGGTGCAAGGGCTAGACTCGTGGCTTCGCGTCACCGATAAGCTAATGTTAATATATTGAAATCGTTGAAAGTACAAATAAAGTATTGTTGACATTAATGAGGATAATAATGATTGAAATTTATGTAAATACTAGCAGTATATACAAATAATATAAGTGTATTTTAATTATTATTTATTTTAATGAAGCTGGATTAATTTTGTACCGAGTTTGCGACATACGTGTTTATTTTAACGAATAAAAGGCTATGTATAATAAATTTATTACATGGACTACCAATAGATGTGGAAGTTGGACAAATATATTTAACAGTTTCAAGTTTTTACTTCTCTCGGCAGACCCTATGACTGCCTGTTTTTTTTCATTTAGATTATAGAATTCACATTTATGTTTTGTTTTTCACGTCTGATGCAATTTCACGGCTATAACAGTTTGCTTTAAAAAAACGGTAGGCGCTAGGATAGTGAACAGAATTAGTTTTTTAAGAAAGATTTATTGTTTAAATAAAAGAATTACTTTCTATGTGCGCTATTCGACAAGGTTGTGGGTGTAGGCTAGTAAAAGTATACATCGCGATATTTATTTGTTTTACGACCAAGGCAATTCACTTGGAGCTAGTAGGTGACTTAAGCACAAATAAATATTTACTAGCATTATATAGATTTATTTCGCGCAGGGAAAAACCTTTAGTTATATATTCTGACAATGGTACCTCATTTACTGGCGCGTATAACGATATTAGTAAATTTTTAAAATCTAATTGCGATTCTCTAGGTGAAAATTTAGCTAACGATGGAATAAAAATGCATTTTATTCCCGCGTACACTTCAGCGGACTCTGGAAAGCGTGTGTTAAGTTGACAAAACATCATCTGAAGCGAGTGTTGGGAAATTGTAACCTAACTTTTGAAAAACTTTACACAACTCTGATCCAAATTGAAGCTGTATTAAATTCTCGCCCTTTAACGCCGCTGCCTTCTGATCCTGAAGATTTTTTACCTCTGATGCCGGGTCATTTTCTTGTTGGTCGGCCGCTAAATTCTCTTCCTCAACGAGATTGTCGAAACGATCCTATTAATTATTTAACTCTTTTTCAAAGAATCGAGCAACTACGCCAGCACTTTTGGGCTCGGTGGAGTAAGAAGTATGTTTCAGAGTTGCAACAAAGAACCAAACGGTGTTCATCTAATGAGGAATTGAAGCTGGACACCATGGTAGTTGTGAAGGAAGCCAACCTTCCACCGCGAAAGTGGAAGATAGGAAGAATTGTTGATATCCATCCAGAATCTAATGAAGTTGTACATGTGGCTGACATCCGGACGTCTGCTGGAGTAATTCGATAAGCGTTTAACAAAATTTCCCACTACTAATTTCTACCGATTCGTGTTGAAAGAGGAGCTTTCAACGTCCGGGGGCATGTTGGAGCGCCTGATCATTATTTGAAGCAACAATGTAGACCTGTGTACCGTCAACTTAATTTTACTTATAATTACCGCTCACCGTCACCGTTTGATGGTGATTATCGTCTTTACCGGCAACGAGTTAATATACGTTTCTAAGTTATCCAAATTCGCCTGTTTTATTCCGTCGAGCCAGTTATTCCCGTACAATCTGCTGAACTTTTTTCTCCTTTCTTATTGTGTTTGGTGCCCTTAATTATTATAGTTATTTAACGAAATATTATGTATCGTAGGTATCATCAATCATCATTAACAGCCAATCATTGTCCACTGCTGAACATAGGCCTCTCCCAAGGTGCGCCAAAGCTCCCGGTCCTCCGTCTTCCGCATCCAGTCGGTCCACCTTCTTAAGGTCATCCACCTGGTCCACCTGGCTGGAGGGTGCCCTACGCTGCGTTTGCCGATCCACCGTCTCCTCTCTGGGACTCGTCTGCTCCAACTCGTAGTTATAGCATCTATATTCCGAATGTACAAATAAATTCAAAAAAATACTATTATAATGTAAAAGCCATCTTTGAAAGTTATTTTTATTAAAATATCACATTAACTGCTGCACTCAGTACGGTTCGTTACATCCTAATGATAATGAGTATTTAACTAATAATCATTAATACAATAATGAACATCACATATCGGGGACTTAATTTAAACATTCATTAGCTAATGTCAGTAGATAAAGAAACGGTTTAGTTATCTTAATATTTATAGTAATTTAATATAAGTAACAATTTACTTTTACTGTTACTTTTTTCGTAAAGACAAACCCAACAAACATATATATATTCACTTAAATAAAATTGCAATAGCAACCTCTTTTCACTTGAGGTTTATGGCTATAAACGCAAAAGTCAAATCAATAATAATTAAAAAAGTTGTACACTACTAGTGAAACTACTCTTTCGCTTTTCCCGCGTGTGCAAAGAGAGGCAGATTTTAGGTACTCAACGTTCTTTTCTCTTCCCCTCTCAACGTATATTTAAAACTTCATGATAATCGAATAAGCAGTTAAGGGTCCGTTCACACAGACCGGCTCGGAGAGCATCGGCCTGCTTTTTTCTTTTCACACAGACCGGGTCGTATACGCTTGGAATTGGCCGGAGCGGAGCCGCCAACTATTTCACATCGACCGGCTGGAAGAGATCTGAAAGCGGGTGCGAGCGAGAAAGAGCACGCAAGCGGAGCCGGTCGGCTCCTTTTATTACTTCACACGAAGCGCGTTCAGGCATTTTTAATGACAAAAAAGGTGCAAATGCAAAAATAAACTTTACTACAATCACTCAAAACACTGTTTCCAACGTGATAAAAATCTGCTCTCCTCTCCGAGCCGGTCTGTGTGAACGGACCCTAAGACGTGAAGACGTAACGAATAAACAAATAAACAAACTCTATTTCGTATTTATAATAATAGTTAGAACATTAAACATAAGACCTTTTTTTTTTCGCTGGAAAAACGCGTTTACGCGTTTCCCCCACTTGAAGTGGGGGGGTATGTGGGGACTCGCCGGCGCCGAGTATGTGCCGGAATACCCACTAAAAAACCAGCGGTACCCACACCGCCTTTTCGAGGGGCGTCACGGGATCGCTTGCGCATACTACCGTGACGCCCCAACGGTTGGCCCGCTTCTGCAGGTCTCCAAATCCTAGGGGGTTCTCAGGGTACAAAGACCCCCTAACCCCGGCAACACTTAGAGCGGGAGGAGAAGATGTGCATAGCGCCGACGCTTTCTCCCCGGTCTTCTTCGGCGAAGCGAGTCAGCGGATGCCCTCTCCTCACGCTCCCGCTCCGCTGCCTCCTTCTGCGACATGACATTTTCGCAGAAGGAGACCGTCTCCAACCAGCACCTCTCGCTACCAATGTGGCATACCATGGCATTAATGACACTCGGCAGCGAGAGGTCTTCGCCGACTAAGGCCGGCAGGGACAGGCGCTGAGGTCCCCAAGCGGCACACTCCATCAGAGTGTGGCACGCTGTGTCCGAAGGCGCACCACACTCATGGCAGGAGGGTGTCACCTCCCGCCTCGCTATCCGGTGCAGGTACTTACCGAACAACCGTGTCCGGTAAGTACCTGCGTCAGCCTGAATGTGAGTGTGCCGTGACTCCGTTCCACCCAG